>NC_057781.1:5071567-5224530 GCF_014825855.1 Bombus pyrosoma | reverse complement strand
CTCTCGTCTCTGGTTTTGCCTACCGATTTTTCGAATTTCGCGGTCGCGGTCGCGAGAGGGTTCGAAACGAACGTACATTGCTCGAGCACGCACATGCGAGTGGGCAACGATCACTGCTGTGATCGTTGGTCAGTCCATGTGCACCTCAATCAGCTTCCGCGGTTTATATTTTTATTTTACCTTTATAAGTTTTTTTTTTTGTTTGCGATTTAGAAGTCTCGAGCTTAGATTTAAGTTTCAGCGGGCATTGCGCCCGAAGAAAGAAGAGGCTATAAGCCGAAGAGGCCCGGCAAACTGCCACTCAAGAGGGCAACTACTAATGGCTCCCCATCCTCTGGGTCATCCAGAGCATGGGAAGTCATTATTGTTACTACTTTGTCACTATGCTCGCTTTTAGTATTTTTAGTAGTAGTAGTAGTAGTAGTAGTAGTAGTAGTAGTAGTAGCAGTAGTAGTAGTCTTTGCTTCTTTGGCCGATGTATATGTCGGCCCATCGTCCCATTGGGCAAATCGCGAATTTTCCTATTAGTGTCGCGACAGATTAATTACGGGTTGAATTAGAGTTGCGAAATAACATCGCGACTTTTTATTAGTGTGGCGAAAGAATGATTACGGGTTGAATTAGAGTTGCGAAAAAATGATAATCGCGTTTGCTTTAGAGTTGCGAATTACGATAGCGCGATTGTCTTTTGCAATTTTTATTATGAATTTTTAGAATTTCTTCTAGAACTATACGTATCAGAATTTATCCTGCTTTCTATTGTTTAAAATTAGATTATAAAAATGTTAGTTTTCAATTAATTGTATAGTATTGAAAATAGCGATACTAGAATATTTGAAATAGTTTTTTCATATAGTAAATAGTAATTTTCACTGAATTCACTTTAAGATTTAGCGTTGCGATATCATTTCATCGCGAGTTCTATTAATTTTTCCCTTTAGCGTTGCGATAATGAACGATCGCGTTTTATTAAGTAGAGTTGCGTTTACAAAGTGCCCCCCCCCCACCCGACTACATTTTTTCGGATACTGGATCACACGATACAGCTACAAGCGCTGTACAAGTGTGATCGTTCAACCGCCTAAATGGTTACACTGTGATCTCTCGCTATTAGTGTTGCGTATTTTTTTAATTATGAGTGCATAGATTTATATTTATTAGCGTTGCGTATCAAATTTCGGGTATTTTCAAAATTTCTTTCTTTCTCTTTTTTTTAAATGGTAGGTTAATTGACATTGCAGATATAACGAAGCACTCTCCGCGTTTGATTTTGAAAATTTTCTGCTTCATAAATATTAATAGCAAGTTAGCGTTGCAAAATATGAACATAACATTTAAGCTATTAATTTATGACATTTAAACTATCACTCAACAACATTTAATCTATTACTTTATAACATTTAAGTCATTAATTTATAACATTTAAACCATCAATCTACAACATTTAAACTATTATTTTATAACATTTAGGCTTTTAATTTATAACATTAAAACTATTACTTTATAATATTTAAACTGTTACTTTACAAGACTTAAACTATTAGTTAACAACATTTGATATATTAATTCCTCACAATTAAATTATTAATTTGTAACAGTTAAGGTAATAATTTATAGTAATTGCGATATTCATATATAACATTTTATTATTAACCTAAAACTATTACTCGATTAATTTTTAACAATTATGATTTTAATTTATAACAATATTATAGAATCATCAGAATTGCTATAAACTAGAATTTCCAGTGATTTCTATTCTGTATGATAAATTTATTGAAAGATGAATTTATTTATAGTTGTTTAAACAGGAAACGATGGTTACTTAATATGTAACTAAGACAACTAAATTGATAATTTACAACTCACACCTAACAATTAACAACTCATAACTACTCGGTAACTAATGATGAATAAATTTCAATACACGCTACTTCTTTGCTCCAAAATAATTTTATATCTTCTGCTTCCGATGCTTAAAAATTCTTTAAGTAAATGGGGCCCGAGCGTAGTTCGCTCCTCGTGATGGGTCCCGGTAATTGGTATCGTTTTCCAAATAATGATACACGAAGTACTATTCTGAATGTTAAAAAAGTAATGTAACATTAATTTTAATATTAGGATTAGATTGCTAATGGAAAACTACATATATTAATATTTCCGAGTATTACTATTTGAAAAGTTATATGAAGCGAAAAACTACTTTAATATGGTCTAGTCTGGATCATCCAAAACACACAGGAAAAATTGTCCTCACGATTTACCGGTTCGCGATCGCTCAGTGCTTTCAACCTGTCGCGTGGCGTACTCCCTCGCGCGTATTCCAGGTACGTACTGGTCAACGTGCACTGGACAACTCTTTGGGTTCGTAAATCACCCCAAGGACACCTCTGCCTTGATGACTGCTCGATGACTGTTCGACGTTTGCGTCGAATCCAGGGAGTTATCGTTACACCAGTGATGCTTGGGAATCTGCAGTCCTGTCCGATTAGTACTTCGGTACTCGGACAGGGACCTGCAATTTCACGTCCTCCGTAATCCTGTTCGATTGGCCTCGCGGGCGCCCCACTGTTCAGTTGGAGTTTTGCCTTCGTAATTCTATTCAGCGGACCCTCCCCGGGCGCTGCTTGTTCAGTTGGAGTGTGTTAAGTTGCAAGCCTAGGTGTTGGATCACTGACATCATCGGTCAGTACCATCGACTGGGATTCGTCTAAGTTTCGAATGGCAAAACAGGAATCGAGTGACGGTCAATGCTTGGGCTTTCCGCTGAACCTTAGGGTTATCTGGTGCACGGGGGTACGTCACGTAGGTTTGTTAGATCTTTTGAGAGATCGCGATTTCGTTCGTCCCTGGCGCGCCGCGGTGTTTCTTTCATCGCCTGATTGTTGAGGCTCCTTTTCCGTAGTAGCCTCATTTTTGTTCTTTCGTTCCAAGTTAGACAAATGTGTCTTTGATACGGAATGCTGCCGATAGGGATGCGAATTATTGTACGATGTTTGTACTGATCGATGTAATCGTTGAGTGTGAGATACATTTTGCGTTGTGTGGGAGATAGATATTGCGTTGTGTATGCTTTGTTTTACGTTTGTAAAGACCCGTGTAACTCCTGCGTAGGAGATAGATGTTTCGCGGTTAGGCCACGAAATAACTATCTCTTTACGCAGGACCATGATCAAATAGAGTCAGAACTCGACATTGTTGCCAATAGGTTGAATGTCGAGACCGATGCATAATGTTAAATAACTCATGGGCGGGTCTCTGGCGTAGTCACCTCCTCGTGGTGAGACCTGGTAATTGGCATCGTTTTCCAAAAATTAATCAGTTGATTAATCTTTGGAAAACGATACCAAGCTAAGAACTACGCACCAGTCCAGTTTGGGTCACCAAAAGCCGCCAAAAGAATTTTGGATGATCTAGACTGGACTAATACCCCCCTGCAGGGGCACCGTGGGACACCGTGGGACATCGCGGGACACCGCGGGACACCGTGGGATGCGTGCGTCGCGTGCGTCTTAGCCTTAATTAATCGTAAGATAGATACCTATGTTATATGCATTGTAAGCTCATTCTGTACAAAGATACTTATCTATCTTGGAACGAAAAATAGAAATCTCGTCTTCCTTGATCCTCCCGCTTATCACATTGAAAGAATTGTTCCCGCGATTTATCTGCTCACGGTCGCTCAGTTCTTTCAAACTGTAGCGTGACGTACTCGCTCGCTCGTATTCCGGGTACGTGCGGGTCAACGTGCACTGGACAATTCTTTGGATTCGTAAGTCGCCCCAAGGACACCTCTGTCTTGGTGACTACTCGACAACTGCTCCTCGGTTGCCGCGAATCGCGGAAGTTGTCATCGCACTGGTGATACCTGATTCGTAAATCTGCAATCCTGTCCGATTGGTACTTCGGTACTTGGGCAGGGGCCTGCATTTAACGTCCTCCGTAATTCTGTTCAAGTGGCAAACCCGCGGGAGTGGACCCCACTGTGCAGTTGGGGCCTTGCCTTTGTAATCCTGTTCAGCGGTCCCTCCCCGGGCCGTCACTTGTTCAGTTGGAGTGTGTGAAATTGCTGGCCCATTTGCCGGATCACTGGTATCATCGGTTGATGCCATCGACCGTGATAAGTTGCAAACGACGTGACAGGAATCGAGCGAAGGTCAATGCTTGGGCTTTCCGCTGAACCTTAGGGTTATCTGGTGCACGGGGGTATGTCACGTAGGTTTGTTAGTTCTTTCGAGAGATCGCGATTTCATTCGTTCCTGGCGCGCCGCGGTGTTTCTTTCATCGTCTGATTGTTGAGGCTCCTTTTCCATAGTAGCCTCATTTTTGTTCTTTCGTTCCAAGTTAGACAAATGTGTCTTTGATGCGGAATGTTGCCGATAGGGATGCGAATTATTGTACGATGTTTGTACTGATCGATGTAATCGTTGTGTGTGAGATACATTTTGCGTTGTGTGGGAGGTAGATATTGCGTTGTGTAAGCTTTGTTTTACGTTTGTAAAAACTCGTGTAACTGCTGCGTAGGAGATAGATGTTTCGCGGTTAGGCTACGGAATAACTATCTCTTTACGCAGGCCCATGATCAAGTAGAGTCAGAACTCGACATTGTTGCCAATAGGTTGAATGTCGAGACCGATGCATAATGTTAAATAACTCATGGGCGGGTCTCTGGCGTAGTCACCTCCTCGTGGTGAGACCTGGTAATTGGCATCGTTTTCCAAAAATTAATCAGTTACTTAATCTTTGGAAAACGATACCAAGCCAAGAACTACGCTAATACAGTCCCGTTTAGATCACCAAAAGTCACGAATAGAATTTTGGATGATCTAAACTGTATTGTAACGTAAGACACCGCGGGACATCTTTGGACACCGTGGGACACCGTGGGGCACTGTGGGATTTCGTTGGACACTGTCGGATTAATTCTTTCGAAGGATCACGAACTCGTTCGTATGCGCCGCAATTTTGAATTTATTCTCTGATTGGTTGCTGTTTCTCTTTGGCTTCTCCCTACTTTTAAGGAAAATTTAGTTCGGACATCTCGGGGTTTATAATTTTTCGGTATTGTCAAATGTTTAGTGTCGCGAAAATAGAGCGAAAGTAGACGGAAATGTACTAATACTTTAGTACAATGAATCTTATGTTCCTTTTGCAAGAATGGAAACTGTATATACATACAGTGTCAGTAGCTTCATTTTCTTTCTTTCGTTCTAAGCTAAAAAATTATATGATGTTTATAAAGATCAATGCTATCATTATGTGGGATATACATAGGTATTGCGTGTGTATGTTTTCTTTTTAATTTGGAAAGAATCATGTACGCGCTGCGTGGAAGATGAATGTTTGTATACATCGTTTACCTTTTCGTATCTGCTTGTGCTACCAGCTCGCGTGAGGCTACACTTCTTTGGAAATTACGTAGCGAAACTAAGGGCGAAAAGTCATTCAGTTGTCTGATTTCGTACCGATAACATGGCTGCGTTGTGTCAGGTTTGTAACGTATTCTAATCTATTGCTGGCGTCGCTTCCTCATTACTACCGTTACTATTCGTTACTATATTTTTCACTATCGTTTATATCTCGTTATTAATATCATTTAATTAATATACATTTATTTAACGATTCATTCAACATTAAGACAATGAAATTAAACGGTTTTCTGACATTTTTATTTCAATTTTTCTTCGGTCGTCTATTTATTAAATGATACCGTTACCGGTAGCTTCTATCGTAAACTTTCGTAATAAAATTTGACTTTGATTGTGTTTTCATCTAATTATTTTATATATTTGTTTTCACTTGTATTTATTTTTTTTGTAGGTTATTCATCGACAGCAGGAATAATATAGAAGTGGCAGCAATATTAATATATGGACGCAACGACGATTAATGATCGATCCGATGAATTTTCATGGAAATTTGGTAATGTTTGATTTATTTTAACTAAGGCAGCTGTGTATGGACGATTCTATTGTCTTTTTATTCGTGCGTGGGTAACATTTAATATAAAATTTATATTTATTTTAAGATATATTTGATACATATTTCGTAATAAATAATTTCGCAATTATTTGGGATACTAAGATGAAAGTAAATGGAATTAAATAAGTCGTTGTTCTATTTTGAATATATGAAATAATTCTCTTATTTGTAACGAATTATTTTATTGTTTCAATGTAATTCGCGGTATAGAATTCTTAACAATTTAACGATAACTTCACACACAGTTTGAAACATAAAAATCTTAATAACAATAGCTTTAACTTACTTTGATAGGTATCGTAACGTTCACATATCCTATTCAAATTACTTTACTATATTATATGAATTTGCTATAGTTAATGTCATATTCTTGGAAAATAGCTTATATTTTTTTCATTGAGGTGACGTGCAAATAATTTTGAACACTGCTTCTGCATTTTCGAAAATGTGCTTTGATGAAGATATTGCCTGAGATCATTTCTCAATTAATGCTACATGTTTTCTAATATTAATATGATTAATATGATTTATTCAATTAATAAAGTAGAATCATTATAATCTGAAATGAAGTAATAAAATATAAAATCAAAGAATGTTAGTCCGTTAAACACAAATTAGATAACTAATCATCTTTATAAATCAGGATTTTCAGATTTAACCCCTCCCATGCCCATTGTCAGGATCTCATTCACGTGCTCAATCAGGTGCTACTTGAATGGGAGAAAGACATTGGGCACGATGATCATAATTAATGTAATAATTCCTCAGCGACTGACGATGTGTTAGTATATCGTGCACGACGTATTTTCCACATTGTGTGTGTGTTGATAGGCCGTGGAATTGCGTTGGTTTTTCTCATTCGTTACAACTTCAAATATTAAAAATGTCGAGACATTTATCGATTCAATTTACGTCTCGATACAATCACAATTTCTGATAATATCATCCACACGATTAAGTGTACTCACACTCTTGATATTGTTATCAATTGCAATTATAATTTCAAGTTTATTTACATTTACTTTAACGATATCATTTCCTCAGACGTGTTTTATCACGTTCCACGCAATGGTCACTAGCCTTCGTCAATTGATTTCAGGAAAATGGTACGTAAATTAGAGTGTGCATGTTGTATGTTAAGCTCGGGTGTTGGAGGCGTCCCGGGACGTCCTCTCTAGTGTAGGACCTTTGCGTCCGAGCGTTTGTGTGAGAACCGTGGAGCGAGTGTGTTGGTGCGCCTGTTTTGCTATTTTTTAAATATAGCGCTACGTAGAATATGTAGTATACTTTCTGCTATGTCTGTTAATTATAAGTAGGTAGGACCGGACAGGTTGACACTGTCTTTGGTCAGGTAAACGCGTTTTCGTGTGACCAACCTGTTTCTAGAAATTTATTTGAAAAATCGACGGTGAAACCGGCATGAGCAGGGCATGCTCTCGTCTCTGGTTTTGCCTACCGATTTTTCGAATTTTTCCACGACCGAGAGTAGAAATAATAAAGAAGAAATCGAAAGCCAAGAGCTACTATAGTAGCGATTTACGGTTTCCCCATATTTTTGCACGCCCTTGGCCTTTCAACGGAACGAAAACGAAACTGTTCCTTGGCAACTTCCGGCGAAATAGCACCCCGTAGAGCTATAGAATCCCGAATCTCCATCCGGCGAATTTCCGAAAAGGGTCAAAATCGTTTCACGTTATTTAGAACAACAACCTTCCTTTTGCCTATCGAACCATCGCCGTGGCTACAACTGTGGAAACGAACGAACGAGAGAGGCGGTCCAGACACCGTAGAAAATGAGATCGAGGGATTCGAACGAGCCAGACGATTCACGCACCAGCCACAAAAACTATCCTTTGCATTTCTCGCCGCGATTCGATTTAAGCACGGACAAACGTTCCGATTCCGTTCGCACGGGCTTGTCCAAGAAGATTGGATCGCATTGAAGCTGGGGACCTTGGAATTGGAGGGACGTCTCGCCCTTCCAGACGCGATGAAGAAGTGACTGGAGGGTATATAAAATGGTGTACCGAATCACTTACCTGGTATTGGATTGCTATGCGACCCTTTCCGGTCATTCGACGAGACGAGGCAAACCCGACAGAGACGAAGCCAAACCGGATAAATTATTGGCCGGGTCCCCGATCTTTTCTCCTTTTCGCGGCTTGAATACAGGATCATGCTCGAATTTCATCGAACCAACCGGCCGAAACAGACTCGTCACTCACCGTTAAATACGCTTTTTCCCTTTGCGACCAACCGTGGCCCATCCGAAATCGAACGTTGCAAATCCTGCAGCGCATTATGCATTCAGCGAGGACGTTGATGGACGACGGTCTCTTGTTTCGCTACTTTTGCTGCTTTACTGGCGTGTCGCATCGAAAAGTTTCGAACGATCAATAGTCGAAAAACGGACCGTAAAATGATCAATGCAGATGTATATCGTCAACGTCCTCGGTATTATGTATATTCCATTGACATTCTCGGCGTCGTTGTGTTTCGAACGTGGCGTTTCATGTCGCGTTTCAATAACGATAACATTGTTTCAGATCTTTTGTTATACCGGATCGTTTCTCGTCGAGAAGTTAGTCGATTCAACGAAAAAGGGACAAATGAAAGACCAATAAGAATAGGCGGGAGGCGAGCGTGAAACAAAATTAGGCCAGTGACGAATCAGAGAACTAGCTTGGAAAGAAAATTAAATCGTCAGCAGGGTCACCGATATTAATTTCTCCGTTTGATTCGGTTTTAGATCGTAAGGCCATCCGTGAATGAGGTTGATCGACTCTGGTAAGAGATTCAGCATCGAAGAATGCGCTTTGCATTCTTTCGCGATTTAATTTAATCACGGATCGAACGTCTATATTCTTCATTGCGGAATCCTCCAGTAAAATTGAATTTTATTCAGCTCGTTCTTCATGCTAATCAACGATCCTGATGCTCGGTATTCTCTTACTATCGGTCATGATCTTACGACACTTCTACACATTTTACGAATGTAACGAGTTTCGTTGCGAACGAAAATAATTAATTGAGATTCTCTTCGAGAAATGGTAAATGTATCGTGTTAATCATACGCAGTCCCATATTTTCCACCAACCGATGCAATTTTTTATCTCGATAAAGAAGTGAAATGCAGTACTTTTATCATAATCAGTTTTTTTAATTAATTTTTAACAAAACCATGGTTTTTCAGTCGCATGGATTATTGTGAATGATGTTCAGGAATTTAATTTAATCCATACTTCTCGCGAATTTAATATCGAGAACGGAAGCTTCGTTGCTTCTGTCCAACGGCGAGATTTTAATTACAGTGACGATTTTTGATCGGAAGATACGCTAACGTACTGTCTCCGACTAGCACGATCGGTAACGCGTTTTGTTTTCATCTTTTTTCCTCTTTCTCTCTCTCTCTTTCTATGTATTCTGTGAAACGATGTTAAAGAAATAACGATGTTAATAATGGATCCGTGAAATATCGAAGGGAAGATAATAGCAGAGGTATTTGTGCTAGGCACGATCCTTACGTTTCATCCAGATTAAATTTCGAAACCTACGCTTCGACCTACGGAGCTGTTCATGAAAATTGCATTATTTTTTCTCTCTCGTTCCTTTTTTTTTTTTTCTTTTTTGTTATTAGTTCACTAAATAATTTTGTGCCGTTTGTTTTCTCTCGCTGCACTGCTTTACAACTGTATGATCGCTTGAACCTGTACCCTGTACAAGGATTAATATATTAAGTTGAACTATATTGCAGTAAACTCGCTTTCCTGAAAATCTGTATTATCTGAATGTGATCGGCCACTCTTGTGCACGAAAGCTCGCGTTGTTGAGCGAAAATAACGCGCGCACTTAGCCGCGCTCATATTGTGAAACTTGTTGTTATAGTAGAGAAATAAAATGTAACGATGAGCTGAATTAAAAGATATGTACAAGTTTTAATCGTGTTGGCAAACTTAAATTTCCCATTGCTGTAGCCGCTCTTGGGGAAACTTGGGAAAACATAAAGGTTAGCAAGTGTATAAATTTCGAGGCGTTTACGATTGCGGAAATCGGTGTTGGTGAAATTATGAACGAGCTGCAGGTTAGATATATGACCACAGGAGGCTTCAAGATCCTCTTATTGTTAAAGATCATTGCGTAGAATTTTAAACAATGGCAGGAATTATCGCCGTGTATAAACATAAGTTTACGTGCTACGAGAAATAATTTCTGAGGTATTTGTTGCAAGTTTTCAACATATATCGATAGTTATCGGTACACAGTGAATCGTTTCGGTTGCCAGTACAGATTATGGAACTATCGAATATTGATTTATCGCTTCACTTACCAAATATAGGATTACCACGATGCGTCGCTAGGCCACCAAGCGTGAGTACGTGCGAGTGATCCGCTGTTACGACGAGAAGCGTCTCTGACAAGTCCACTTCCTTCATCACCGCTCTCACGGCTTCCTCCAGCGCCAGTGTTTCGTCTAGCGCTCGATAGGCATTGTTATAGTGATGCGCGTGATCGATTCTGCCACCTGGGGACAAGCAAATAGACCTTTCGTGTTGAATTAGATGTCTAGGGAAATGCAGTTAGTATAGCGAACAGTCATGGTATGAGGATGCAAGCGAATAATTTACGAAAAATTTACTGTAAATTATCGACAAAATTAGTCACTGTCGGAAATAATTTTAAATAAAGTGCGACTTGAAGACCGAAGTTGAACATAAAATCATCTGGCGTCAGTTGAATTTTGTTAGCCATTAAGCTTTAGCTATTAACATAAATATCAATTAACGCGATAATTAGACGCGATAATTCAATTTGATCGAAAGTTGGCAGAACGTGCCACATGGCATGAAATATCCTTTGACAGAGCTAACCGACCAGCAAGTTCTATTCAATTTAGTATCAACTTTACGTGTACTATGAAAAACTCTGGACGCCAGTAACTTTAAAATCAATATTGTCACGTTACAGAAAGCTACCTATAATCCTGTCGACGACTTTAATATCTTTAAAGTTGAAAGAAAAGTGAAGTATGAACTTTTTTAACTTCCTAAAAGCTATAAAGTATAGTATAAACAAAAGAACAAATGCACACTTCTGACGTCAAACGTTTCACACTCAACTGACTCGACACAACGACGACGTTACAGATTTCACGAGGAGCGAATTTAAGAATTAACCCTTTGATACGCTAGCCAAACTATATTCGTGACATGTTATTTAACGTCACTGTTCGTGAAAGATTATACTTTCGTAGAAAAATAGCTATTTATTCTCCGTTGCGAAAATATTATTAATAATTCGCATGTCTTCTAGCCTTCCTGCGATGGCGACACACTTATGCGATACGTCTATCACGAATACCGATTATACATTGTTCATTATAGAATAATCGTATTAACCCTTCCATAATGAATAGCTTAACATCGGTATCCAACATAGGAGTATCACAGTAGATGTATCGCCGTGTGAAAAAGGCCTTATCCTTTTTCCTGTCACTGTGAAGGGATGGCGAAAAACAGATAAAAGAAGGAGCAAAACTAGGGACGAAATTAGAGATCCAACGCGGGGGAAACGAGCGTAATCAGCATTACCGTTGAACTCGCGTTTGTGAAAGTACCATGGTCATTGGCAGTTAACGCTAATTATTCAGAACGATCCGCAAGAATCCCGGATTCAATTATCGAGCGAGCAAACGACGTTGCCTCTGGAATGGATTACTGAAAGTTCGACTTAAAGTTCACCAGTACGCCACTTAGAAACGATCGAGAATGGCAGGATCGATATTACGTAGAATCGGAAGCGTGCACGCGTTCAAGGGAGCGAGAATTGAATCGAGAGTGTGGAATCGAATTCGGTTGCAGGGTGGATCGAAGCAATCAGGGATGAAACGAGACATTCTGCAGTTCGATCTTAGGCTATCGCGTTAAAAGACCCAATGGTATGTCGTATCGCTTGGCTCGACTAAGCGGCGCCATGGCTAACTGCAACGATCCGATTTTACTGTTGAGCATTAATTTTGTCCCGACCACGTTACGCCGAACTTGTGAATGAATACGCCGTATCGTATTTGCGATGACCAGTATTTACGACGACGGAGAAGATTGAATGGGATAGGGAAGATGGTGTGAACGATACAAGCGAGGAGAATCGATGCTTCGATGGCGTGTATTGCGTTCGATATCAGGAATTTGCGTAAACCGTGATCAATCGAGGGGTTAAATGGAATTGTCGTACGCATGAATTTTTTCTAGAAACGAAACTGACAGAGGAAACGATAAGATGCGTATTTATTTAGAGGATTTTGTTATGACTATCGAAACGCATGAATACAGTAGACTTCCTTCTATACATACAGATAATTTTTAAATCGAACGAGTAATAGCTATTTTTATATATCACGAATAAATTCGCAATTTATAATTACTGATCACGTCAAAAACTTGTTCGTCAAATGCAGCAATATTTCAATATAACATTATTATACGTGCACATTGTTATCGATAACGTATCAAATTCACGAAACCATGCGTAATAATAGAATCAGAGAATTTCAATATAATTATTCGCATTGCCCCGTTTCACTGTATAGTATGCATTGTGACTCAGCTTCTCTCCTTGTTACTAGAAATGATTATAGGGGTCGGAGTTAATTACGAATATAATTACATTAGTCGAAATGGTAGTGGATCCTGCTATACAGAGAAAATTCTACTAAAAATATAACAAGTGGTCTATTTGCGAAAGTTGAAATTCAGTTTTAATTAGATTCGTGTCGATGAATAATGATTTAACCACGCCGATTGGTAATAGTACATACCGTGGAATATCTTTGCCTCTGTTTACCATAGCAAACGTTGTTCCAATAAATCAACAATCGCGATAAAACACGAATGAGTACATTTACGAATAACCCACTAAGTGGAACGATATTTTTGCCTGGATATATCCGTAAATAAATATCGTATCAATTGCAGTCTAAGATTGAGAAATGTATCAAACGAATTGCTTTAAAAGTGAAAATGATTCATCGACAACAAAACGATATAGTTTCCTGTTTATCGCTACGAGATGGTGAACAGATATTTTATAAAATCATGCAACACTTCTGCACCCGATCGGAACACGTATTCGAGAGCGTGATATTTATGTGTTAGAAGAGTAGGTATGTGTGCCACTAGCATGCACGTTGGCGAATGATGAATTTGTGTAACGAACATTGTGTGGTTTGGTGAACGTTTCTCGTCGCTGTCAACCAAAGGCAGTTCAAAGCGGAATGCCCATACGGCGAAGAGTAAATTTGATTTGGAACGAAAAAATTAATGGACTGAGAAAAACTGATATTGAAAATATTACGTGCAACGGTCCTTCTGGGATTGAAACTAGTATTAATATCCAACAGTATTGCCAAAAATTATTTCGAGAGATTAAAGCGTGAAAAAGTATTTTTCATTTCATTCAGCCGAGTGAATTCCATTTCATCGATTACACGTGCACAGAGCGTGATGAAAAGTATAAGTTTTAATACGCGCATAATGAAATTAAATGATACTATATGCATTGTATGTAGCGTGCATTCGCAGAAGGGGAATTCGTTGTTGCAATAACTGGAAAAATGAAAATTTGCGCTTCAACGTAGGCGAGCTATATGAAGCAGTATTGCTTCACTTTTTGTATCTATTTCGTTTTGTACAATTTGCACTGTGTTCACCAAAGCTTTTTAGTTATTTTCATAAAGCTTGTATGGAATGAATTCTTCTTACAAAAAATATCATCGTTCCGCTTTTCGTTTGGAAATAGAGATGCAATAGCTTTAATTGATTTTTCCTGGCATTTGATGCACAACAGTGACGTGAAGTTTCACTATGGGTCAGCGCTATTGCTATTGAATCATAGGACAAAGATTTCGTTGAAAAAGCTATTGTACTACAATCGCTTCCATACCTTTTCCAAGTAGTTTACCTAGCAGCAAATTTAATTTTTTGAAAATACGTGCTTTGTTATAAAAGTAAAATCAAACTTTTCACAATCAAAATTTATCAGAAAAACATATTCCAACCATATAACGGGTAAGTTATACAAAGGTTTATAAACAACGACGATCAGACATTCATCGAATTTATCTTGGATACAATATCGGTATCTATCGAGCAAAGGATGCCACATTTTACATAATTTATATTTTAGAAAAATATCATTTTATCCTACAATTGGCAAAAAATCAAAGAATCATCTAATATCTACTCAAACGAAATTACAGCGTCGTTTAAGAACTGCCGTAAAATTAAGATCTATAGGAGAGATTCGCAGGAAGCCTCGTAATGAACGCTTATTCGACGCGCCAACTTCGCAGTTCCTTCTATCCGATTCAAATTTTAGATTTTCATCTGAATAACTCAGGACCAGTGCGACAAATAACTAGCATTAAAGCGTCGGATTTGCAGCGACGCGACGATTCCGCGCATCTGTTTAGCTACTCGTCAACCTTTTACAAGTATTTTCATGTTTCAGCTACGTACAAACTGACACGTCAAAATATTTGATAGCTATCGAGGAATAAATCTTTTATGAATATATTACGTGTATTGCGCGAATCATTTTGCAATTTTATTTGCACTGTAACGAGTTTTCTGTAGTAATTATTCAAATACCTCCGCAAATCACCGTAAAAATTCCAAGCAATCGCTTGATTCTACTCGACTATGTATGCACATAAATTCAGGATCAAATTAAAACCATACGGCCGAAAATAAATGCATGACATTAGTTTTTTAAATCTGCCCCACTAATTCCTCCGTGCTCATGGTTTTTCACGCGTGCATCTTTTTTCTCTTGATGGTTTTAAACATGTTGACGAAGCCTCTCGACGCAACAAGAACACGGATAAGACATCCCACGGGTAGGCAGAGGAAAAAGCATTCGGTTGTTTTTCACGGGTTGCACCATGTGATCTCTTAAACGCAGCTCGTCCCAGCTGACACGGTTTTACCGGAGATGCTTATTTTTATTTAGCATAAAATTAGATAAATTCCCGGCGAGAAAAACCTAAATCCCCTTTTCCTCATTTGTACGGATTGTTCAGAATTTTCATGTGGAGTTTAACGTAATCGCGAAATAAAAGTTTCAGCTTTCAGCGCTCGATGGGAATGATTTTGACAAATAAAATGGAGGGAAAGAAAAAATTGTAAAAATCTGGTGGAACGTTATTTTCTAACGAAAAACTGAAATGTTTCATCGAGAGCAGTTACCCGGTGAACCGAATAACATGGAATATATTTTACGCTACGTGTCCAGATCGCGATTATTATCGGGCCAAACAAGTTTTATTGAAATTGTTGTTTCTCGTAAATTCCAAATAGTATCTTATGTTACGATGAATTTACAAATTTAATCATGGTAAATATATTTGGTTAAATATTTCAGTAATTATTATTAGAATTACGAAAGCTGACAGGAGATGATTTTAATGTAAATAGCCACATCATTCGTTTCGAATGTCCAAAGATCAATGAGTCGACAAATACTACCAAGCGGCTTTTTGATAAACGACCATGACTCTCCCTTCTCCGCGTTAGTAATCGTTATTCCCAAATAGCTTGGAAAATTTCACATTTTCGTTATGAACGCTCAATGTTTAATATTAAAGATATTATCGAACCTATTACGCCAAATAATATCGAGATACATCTTTTTACATTAATGCCTAGATCAGCTATCAGGAAACAGATCTTCTTAGTTGATGTGACGTTAATCGCAAGTAGGCTGGGTTCTTGAAGAAAAGAGGCCTCTTTTCCCTCATTCAATAAATAAATATTATTGCATTTATCATCTTACTTCGATTAATCGATTATCACGCAGGTTGCATGAAACTATCGCAATAATGATATCTTGCACGCTAGATTGAATCAGAATATTACAAATCAAGCGATATCTCGGATTACAGATCAACAATGTGAAATGAAACTTGGTTCGTGGAATACATTAGAAGTTCGGCAAACTGTGGAGTCAACTGATTCTATAACCGAAATCTTAGCAGACTCGCAGGCGAGAGGATGGTGTATTCGATGCGTTCAACCGAGCCAGGGGATATCTTGCCAAAATTTATCCGTGGAGGTACGAGTTCTCCAGCTGGTGGCGGGGGAGCAACAGTTGTCGTGCTGTAGGAAACTTTGGATCCGGATTTCAGTATCGTTTACAAAGCAGCCACGTCTGTGCTCGACGAACGAAGACGATCTTCGGGTGAAGTTCGAAGTATAATCGACCAGCGACGTTATACTATCGCCCGATAATGGAACGACGCGACGTGCCGGATCTGATTATGCCAACGACGCGTATTCCGTTATCTTGGAAGCACGCGATTTTCTCTCACGTTAGTTCGACGCGTACCTCTATATGATGCTCATTGAACCGATAACATTGTTCGTGTAGTATATTCAAGGTGAACCTGTTGTTGGAGAGAATTAACACATTCGAGATGTACAACGAGATGCCAGTTATGCATTGTGCAAGAAATTAATATCACTTGATGCTCTGAATGTTATTCGAAAGATAATATTATTCGAAGGTGAGGCAGCAGAAAATGACGTGAAAAATTTAACAATAAGTGATAATATTTTCTCGAAGAAATACTGTTTCACAGTATCCATTTCACAATGCCACTGGATCTTGCACAAGTTATGACATCAACGTTGCGAAATGCATCGACATTCAGCAATATAATACCATTGAAAAACAACAAACCGAGAATCAGATACGATTTACCAAGTGAAATCGGTTGTCACAAGGGAATTAATCAAAGTTTTGCGTGTACAAAGCCGATTGGTTTACAATGGGTGCAAGTTATAGCGCGCGATGTCATGCTCAGAATTCAATCGGATGAAAGAACAGGAAACAAAGGGAAGATAAAAAAATAGCAAGACAATAAAGAATTGCAACATTTGAAATTTTGTATATAAAATCGTTTGGTTTCTTCAGCGACGCATGAATATTTTTCGCAATTCTCAGAAATTTCAAGTTATCGAAATAATACACAATCCTGTTCAAGCCTTAAGATTGCGAGTCTACAAATTTTTCTTCTCCTACTTTACATATAATTTTATTTTAATAAGGAGCCAACGAACCAAAGAAAAAGTCACCAGTTGTATATATATATATATATATATATATATATATATATATATATATATATACACGCATAAAGGAGCAATTATTATTCCGTCTGCGAACGATAAAATACACGAGAAAAGATTCCATAGCCAGGAAAATGGCTGGTTCAGCGGTCTCTTCTGGGCGAGAAAGGAGAAGACAAAAAAGAAGTGTATTTTCGTACAAGTCGAGAAAACGTTTTTCCCAACGACGAAAGAACGTGAGATGTACATACCGGTTACCGGGAGGTGGAAAGCTATAAACTCGATAAAGTACAGAACGCTGACGCAATCTTCGCGCAGGAAACTCGTGTTTCCCTATTCTCAAAAGAGGAACACTCTCGAGAGTATTAGCTCAATCGTATTCTGTCGTCGAAGGATTTCAATTACGTAGCCACATGCGCGTCGATTATAAAATTCACACGAAGGTAGTGAGAGATAAGTACGAAACGATGAAACGCGAAGCTTGCTCGGATTCGGCAAATTCTTCCCAAGGTTCGTTATAGTTACTTTAAGCGCATACATCTTTCATAGTTCCACGTATCCGAATTTCGTTTCTCCGTTCACTTACCTTTGAATGCCCGATAGTAACGACGAAACTGTTCGATAAAACATTGTGGTAATGCATCTACGAGAAGTTGGAAGAACATAAATCCTACATACATACCTTCAACGAAAAGGAAATATCCTTCGGGATTTTTCGTCAAAACACGGAGCGCCTTTATCGTCATTTCTGCCAGCGACGGGTCACCACTTCCATTCGTGTTTCGGTCAACGTCGAAGTCCATATGGGAATAGGAAAATAGCCCTGAAATGATGGAAAGCATGAAACAGAGTGAGTGACCGAATTTCTAGGGGGACAGCTTCTATCAGTTCGTTTCTCTCTGTGATCGAGCGTCCTTATATTATAATTGCAGAACAATTAAGAGGTATTTACAATGGAGATTGTAGAAATCTAAGAAACGTGTCCAAAATGTAAGAGAAACATTTCAATTTATCGTCGGTTAACAACGTTGCTTATTATACAACATCGAAGGCAATCAACAGCTCTGATCGATAGACCAAGTGTAATCTCAAATTCAAACGTTACGCCCATCATAATTAGGGCAGACTAACTAAGGGCTAACTGTATTGAAGGATTAACGCAATCGTGCAAGATCGATGATTACCAGAAGGCATAATATATAATCCATATTATTCATACTGTATTATTCTTCAGCGAACTACATTATTCTTTCATATTTTGCGTACATGTACATTCATAACTTAATCGTACAGGTTTTTATTGTACAATTTTTCCCGTTTCTCGTTGCATACGAATAACGTAAAACACGATAATATTCAAAGAAAAATGAAACGAGTTGATCAAGAATTTTCCTCAACTTGTTTCGTATTATAAATTGATTAATAACAAAAGGTGAGGATTATAATATAAGCAAATATTTTTGTGCGATGGCGTATACTTGCATCACGTACATCATCGCGAATGTCACGAGTTCCGTTTAAATTCATCGCTAATAAATTCCTCTTTCCTCCCCTATACGTATGTATAAATGTAGAAACGTGTTTCTGTTCGTTACCTAGCAGATGGTTCACTTTCCGTGGATCGACGTTCTCGAATTGCTCCTTGTTAGCAACGTATTTCGCGGCTGCGTTCCGCAACCGATGGTTCCTCGACCACTCCTCGATCAGATTTCTTCCGTCCAATCGCCTGCCTTCCTTATCCGGCTCTTCCGGATCCTGGATCACTTTCGGCACGAAATGACGCCTACCTCCGCCGAGCACCACCTACGATCGATCGTGATTTCATTGCCGCGTATTTTATCGAGAGACGGATGAAACCGGATTTCGAAGTAATAAACTCGAACATTTGTCAAGCGTTCGAATGGCTGGGTTCGCGGATAACTCGGTTCCACGGAATTAACCTTCGACTTTACGAAAAGTACAGTCGAAGATATCAATTGAACGACTTGATCTACGGAACGGTGATTCTTCTCCGAGTCCTGAGAATGATTTCCCACGATTGAATTTCTTTATGGAAAATCACTCATGCAAATTCTTATGTTTCTAAGTATTTCATATACAATTTTTCAGTTTGTATAATATCAAATCGATTATTTAATTTGATTCGAATCATTTCTATTTTTTTTTTTTTTTTTTTTTTTTTTTTTTTTTTTTTTTTTTTTTTTTTGTTTTTTAAGTAATTGGATTTTGCTGCTATCTGGAGTTTGATTCCTATCTTGTACGATGCGTTTCATTCGTTTTTTGGTTATAGCATTGAATGCGAAGACCGGTTATTTTCATTATGAACTTTATAAAAATCCTGTAATTAATCATAGTTTTAAAAGGGTGGGGAGCAAAGGATTTTTAATATCATGTACGTTAAATTAATTATTACTTCACATACGTACGCGTATTAAAGTAAAAGCGAAGGCTTGGACTTATTTAGAATTATCGTCGCTTATCCTTGTAACATACTGAATTTTGTTCCAACAATCGGATTTAGATTTAAATTCAGCAAGTTTATCGTTCGTGACAAAATTTCGTTCCGCGCTTTTCATTTTCGGACCTTCTATTTTCGAATGTTCTTCTGACGCACGTGTTTGTGTTCCATCAGAGAACGCGATCCCAAAAGCAATTTTGTAGAATTTCAAAGTCAACCGAAGAGAAATGTTCTTTCGTTCATCCGTGAGATTTTCCATTTCGGTGATTGCAGCTTCTGTTTTTTTTCCAGACAACTCGAAACAGAAAGTCGCATATAAAAAGGATTACGAGTACCCGACCTACGTTACACGTTTTTATGTTTCAACATTATCAATTGAAAAACGCGTACAATACGTTTCGAAATATTTTTTCAAAACGTTGCTTTACTTTGGAACGGATTGTTTACTATATTTTTCATATTAATGACACACATTTGATGCATAGCAATCGAATGAGGATTATATTTTTCTCTTTTTTAAATGAATGGTCCTCTTATGTTTCATTCGAAATGAGATATTTTTTCATTTCAGCGCAATTTTTCTTTCCTTCGCTATTTAAAAGAGTTGCAGTACTCTAATTTACCATAATCCATGCTAATGTTCGTCTACATGTTTTCAAGCCGAGAAAAATAAAAAAAAATTCGAGTCCACATAAAAGTGAACGAGCTATGTTAACACATGGAATATATTAAATTCAAATGCAACTAAAACAAAATTTTCTCTTGTATAAATATACGTACGTATCGCTGATAGTCCGATGAATAATAACTTCCAATCTTTTATAACAAATTTTAAAACGATCATTATCCATACGATTTTATTATTTCAAGGAATGGAAGGCTAAAGCCATCAAGCACGTCCGAATTTCCTTCCCTGAGGCAAGTAATTAAAAAACATGTATGCTAATGAGCTTGAAACATACGAGGCACAAAATTCAGCGTAGCGTACCATTAGGAAACGCAAGTATGCCGGGATGTTGACGTAATAAAGTATTGAATTTTCAGAAGCCGTCGAATTTGCATGAAAATGACACAAAAGATTTTTACATTCCTTCATCAATAATAACTCGTCAATAATAATCAACTATAGATTCTGCGGATGTTTATACATTTGTGAAAAATTTAAATACGCGCAAATATGTTGGACATACATAATATGCAAAAATATACGAAACATCCGAAATAAAATACTCGTAAATATTTCGAATGTAAAACTAATTTATTGGATTTATTTAAATTCGTTTAATAAAAACGCCAAACGTTAACCTATATAAAACTAACTGAACGTTAAAATAAACGTTAACGCTAATTATTTTACCTACTGTACAAATTTCGCGATTATAAAGGATTATAAAAGATTCGAGGAGCCAGGCGATTAATAAGTTAATATGCAAGGGAAAGTAGAAATAAAATTTGTTTGCATACTTCGCACGACCAAGGATTTTACGAAATACATTTCACTCTGTTCTCTGCTATCCGATCGAAGAATCCAGAAACGCGAATTCGCCGGGGAAGTCATCCCTGCGGACCTTTAATTCCTCTTCTATCTATCCGGCGAACTCTCTCGAGAACTCCGACTAAGCAGACTTTAACGAGCAGGAAGTTTTGCATACAAGTTCCGCATAAAAGCGGTGGCCGATCCCTCGAACGAACCTTTTTTCCCCGGTTACGCCGCTGCGGAAACGTCATTCGGGCTCCTCCTGGACCGATTGACCTGCCGAAATTTCCAACTTCCGCTGATTGAACCAGCGCGATCCGCGACCTTCTGCGAGAGTATCGCGACGAGACTCGTTCGTTACATCGATCGTTGCAACGCCGTGAACTTTTCACTATTCGATCAAAATTTCCAGCACTGGATGAAACGAGAAGCTGCTAGAATTAACCGAATACAGTGGCACACCTTTCGAACTAAAATACGTTTATCGTTCTTTAATTATTCTGCGCGTTACGTGCTGTTTTATTTTACGAAATATATTTTCATAATTCAACGGAATCATGTTAGAAGCTGCGCCGCTCGTATAGGTACGTTGTTGTACTTGCTAAATAAAATAGTCTTATTGTATTTTGACTGCTCATCGAGTTAAGTTATGTTCTCCTCTTCTAATCACATTTTCAGTTTCTACGTCAAGTTTCTAACAAAGGAGTAACTCGCACGTGATAATCTCATTCCCGGTATTGCTCGTGCAAGTGTACATGAATTCGAAGATATGCAAAATTTGAGGGAATTCAATTTTCAAAGGGAATTCAAAGTTATCGCACAACACGCAAATTGTTGCTGTTTAAAAGTTATCTTTGCGTTGCAGTTAATTTTAATTCTGCAAATAATTAGGCAGATAATATTCTGAAAAATCCGTTAGAAATCTTCGTCGAACCTCTGATTCTTATTTGAAAAGAATTAGAGTCACGAATGAAACGCAGCGTTAACTTCTGGAAAATGTTTGCTTCTCGAAATCAAACGACGCGAGTTTGTACATTATGGTTCGAGCGGTGGGAAAACTTGTCACTGTGGCCGAGTTATTCTGCTGCCCAGAAATCAGTTTCTGGATTGGCTAGGTGCACTTGTGCGATTCGATAAGTTTTACCCTTTTTTTCCACAGGGATGTTACATCGGAAGGACGCGTCGTGTAAAGCGTCGTCGATAAATCGCGGGATGGAAAGTCCGCGTTGTCGGTTTCGAAATCTCTTTTCCCGCAACAATAGCCGCTTTAATCTGGGATTTTTAGCGTTTCTTCCCTCTGTCGAATATTTCGAAGCGCAGAGTAGTTCGTGCACCGGCGGGCGAATACAGGAAATTGTTTACCGACATATATTTCCAGCCGGCGCATTCTAAACCGATATAATGCGAGATATTAAAAATTTTCAGGTTACTGATTCGCGTGCCGCGCCTGCTCTCAATAAGGATAATCAGGATTTTTGTCCGTAAAATGGAGCCCCCATATTTCGACAGCGAGCATTACGTTAATGAATTAATTCCCTTCAATTCCGCATCCATGTGCAAAAAATTTACAAAAAATCAAATTAAAAATATCGTGTTAATATCAGAGAATATAGGAAAGTAAAATTCGTTCCATTATTTCGATGATTTAAATGTTCGAATTGTGTTAGTATGTTATAACGAGCATGTAATTTGCAAGTTTAATTAAGAGAAACGTTTAATCTGATTACATTTTTATCGATATAGAGAGACTTTTACTTGACGGAAATTTGTTAAATACCATGTTCGGTACGTACACGAGTGCTTCGAATAATTCACCGCGTACATTTAAATACCTACCTCGTGAAACTTTCAATTTCGCACTGTTTACTGTTCGTTAATTATTAAATTACGATTAAATGGTAATCGAAGTTAAACGAGTTCGACAACCGATCAAGATACGGCGTATCCGAACATTTAAGTATCTTCTCAATTTTTTATGATATCAGAAATATTTAGATAATTTGAGTGGTTTCGAAAAAGTAATCACGAAAACGCTAAAAATCATGCAGCGCTCTTCGAAACAAATCGAAATCTTTCCAAAAGTACTCCGAGTTTAATCCTTATCGGTAAAAAGATCCCGGAGCGCCGTGCAAGTTGGGAACGATTACACGTCACGCTCGTCCCATCATCCCTACCTAGACTCTTTCTATAAAAGAAGGGAGAGAGAGAGAGAAAATAAGAGAGAGAGAGAGAGAAAGCGCACGATAGAAATTTCCAGAGAAGCGCTTCTTCGAATCCGAACTGATTCGATCTGTCGAATCACGTCGAATCACGATAGCAAGATGGATTCCACGCGACCAGCGGTTCCATCGGGAAATCTTCGCACGTATTCGACCACAAACTACGACAGAGACCATAGAAGAAGAAATGTCGAATCCGGATGAATCAACGAACCAAGCCCGTAGAAACTTTCCAGGTTTAAGTCTCAAATATATAATTTCGTACATTGATGTTACGACCGGGTTCGTCCTCGAGCAGCTGACGCGCGATGTCCTTGCAAGAGGTCCGTGCAGCAGGTGGCACCTTGCCATCGTCCTCCCAGTAACGGCTGGCTGCGTGAGCGTAAAGGGCTGCTGGTGTAGCGTGTGTCACCCTCGTGGTCGTAACCAGTCCCGTCGATTTACCTAGAAGCATAGAAAACACCGTTAAAGAGAAATCTTGCCATGTGTTACTGGTTTCGTGCAAATCGTCACCACCGAATTGTATCGCCACGCTACGGCTCGTTTGCAAAATGCCGCGGTCGACTGAATGGCTACACACGCTCTCGTCCGTTCCGCTGTGGCAAATTCCTGACGAGAGCTAATGAGAAACAATTAACGCTCGTAATATTGCACCTTGTGACGTGAAAGCAAGTTTCCATAGGGTGAAGCGGATAGTTCTCGTTGACGTAAGTGTATTTGCATGGGATCGGGTTTAACAGGGATCGAATAAGTTTGACGCAACAAAGATTGCTTGTACGAGGAAGTTTGTGTAACGTGGGATTCGCGGCTTTCAAGGCTTCTTTAAGTATTACGTTCTAATAATTTATGGTGTTGTATATTCAGGCGCTTTTGTATGTCTTTGCGAGAAGAAGAATTTGGTGTGAATGTCTGGTACAGGTAGTCGAGTTCCCGAGTGCTACAGGTACTTGGCAATTAGCAACACTTGCCGTAAACGTTCGCTATTCCCATTTCCACGATACGCAAGCACTAAAAGAATTCATTGGACAAGCTTCCTCTAGTAATTAGAATTTCCCTTTGTTACGGGGAAGAAAAATATAGGCAAGGTAACGATTCGATTAGGGAATAGGGAAGAAACAACTAGCAAAAGACATTGGGGCCGACGACTTTTTCGTCGATTCAGGAAAATGTGGTTGCAAATGAATTCCAACGATTCGTCACTGCAGTAGCATTGTCGTGAGCTGCTCTGAATCGTATTTTAATTAAGCGGATATTCGCAGGATCTTCTTAGCGAACTCAACGAAAGTCTCTGGCATTTGCTTCCATCTCGTGCCCCTACGTACCTATAGGATGGGTTAACGGATTAAGTTGGCACGCGGAGATCTATGTTTCTCGCGGGATTAGCAATTACGTTAAGTGGGCTGACGTTGGAACGGATCGAATGTTAATTTGGCTCGAGTACGTCGATACACGGCCCTTCGTCAAAGCTTCGCTCTTGATCCTTTGATCTTGGCATCTGTGTCTTCAATTATGATTTAGCATAATGAATGGAACGATTACTTCTGGAAGCCGATAGTTGCAGTATCCATAGTAAACGAAGAAAAGTTTTCAGACAGCATATCCGATTTAATCTCGGTCGATCGACCGAGTAAAATTTTCCAAAGTCTATGCAAATTGTCGGTGGTTCCTCGATAATTTCTCGTGCAAGAATGTTCGCTCGAGAGAAACCACCAAGTTCCTCCGCAATCTTGGCCTGATTCATTTTTAAAGGCTTCCCGTTTCGCACTAAACGGAGAAATATTCTTTTTTTTCGAGGCCGCGTTCCTTGTTCAAAGAAAATCGAGAGAAGGAAGTTTAAACGCGTGGTAGGATATTAAGTTCGGAGATTGTTTGTGACCGGCGAACGCTGGCAACTTAATTTGTTCGACCCGGACGGTACTTTCGGTTCTTGTTTTTCGTCCTATTTTTTTCCCCCTTGTAATTTGAACTTTCCCAAAACGCTACATTCGTTTCTTTCGCCTAAGCAATTTCCGCTTGCCTCTCATTCCATTACCGTGAACTGGCGTGACGTTGGCCAAGCCAGTGGAAAAATGTACGAAACCAGAGGAATTCTGAAGGTATCCTCGTATTTTGAGGCTGACCCGTTCTTAATCGTTCAAGTCGCCGTACAACAATTATCAGGAAATGAAACGTGGAGCGGGGATCGTTTAAAAGGAACGTTTTGTCTGCTTATCTCTTGCAATTAATGGCACGGCGGCGCTACTCGAAAGAAACTGTTAAAACCGTACACCTTTCCCAGCTCTTGCTGTAATTAACGCCGTTGGTAATGAACGTTTTTACCTCGCCAACATTTCCTACTAAATCACCCAAAAATGAAAATATCGAACAAGGCTCGTTTCAAAATAACAAATTCTCTGTATTTCTTCAACGAATTTCGATCGTGCATTCGTTCTCAAAAATTACGAATTCAAGAAAATATCACGAATCGCGATTGTATACAGAAATTTCCCAAGGAGAAAATAGAATTTCCTAAATTATTATTATTAATTAAATTATTTCCTTAATCCCCTGAAAGCATATATGTAATTCTATCTCAGCAACTGTCCTCACTTTCATTGTTATGTTCTCTTTATCTCTTTGGGATCTACAATCCCAAAGGGAAAGATACGATTGAACGGAGGAAAAAAAGCATCCAAGCAGCGATACAAGCGTCATTTCTCCCACGTCGAACGTGTTGCTGCTGGAAAAGGAGGAGGCGGTATCAAATGCAGAGCGCTTTCGAGGCGGATATCAGCGACGCGATGGCGATAAGATAAAGCGTAATTTACATATAAACACTGGCAGAGGAACGTTTGTATGCAAATTAAAATAAAGCAACGATGAGATTCCTTCAGGTGGAAATTCCTGTGTACGAGTGGGATACACTGTCGAATATAGCTTTCACTTTCCTCCTAAAGCAAATCTTGCATTTCACGCTAGGCCGGTTGGTAAGAAACAATTTCACAATACGAAAGCGTTTTCGAATATTTGAAATAATAGGGATTTCAAGGATTTGTTAGGCGGTCGACTAAGAACGAAAGCGGTATAACCAGGGAAACAGCTTTGTCGAACATACTTCGACTACCAGAAATGAGTTGCCTCTCTCTGTATTTCGCTCCGAAAACATATCTTGAATTTTCTGCATTACAACAGATTTCTTGAGAAAGTTGCGTGCTGAAAAATATATCGCAACAAATGCGAGTGAAAATACAACAGAAATAAAATGAAAACATACAGAATATTCGTCGATAAAAGTTTCGCAAACAATATTAACGGAGTCTAGTGCGAATCTATATCAATTTATCTATATCAATATATCAGACTTCTTTCAAGTCGACGTCTCGACATGTTCTCAAGATTGCATATTAAAATATGATGTTAAAACGTGAAGGGAGAGTGGCCGAGATTTTTCGTGACCTATATTTTCCTGATACGCGTAAATAGCACTAGCGGAAAGAAGACGTAGATTTAGCGTCTGTTGCTGACTGGCACGTAGAGTAGGTAGAAAGTGTATGTAGATGTAGAAATCCATAGCTGCAAGAAGGAGAGACGTAATAAAGTATGTGCAATAGTACAAAAGCACGCTTTTCTTCAAGCGACGATATCTCAGAAGGGAAAAGCCGTATTGGCATAAAATAAAAAATATTTTAAAGACGATAATTCTGCCCTTCGTACGATATTAGACTTGTTGAAACAACGATTGTACTTGTGACTTAATGTTGCGCTTGTTGCTAAATTTTAATTTATATAATTTATCAAAATTCATTTAAACGAATAATAGTTTCATGCTTGATGATGTTTTATTATTACAAGTACTCAAAGAAAGAATGTATGTACACGCTTAAATGGTAATTACTCACGATTTTATTTCCTCTGCGTCGATACGTTTTGATTAAAAAATATTGCGGCTCTAAAAAACGAACGACGAATTTCTCGCGGCGATTCCTAGCACAATCTCATTTAGAATCACATGACGTATCGAGACTTTCCATTAAGGCCCCTTTCGTTCGATGTTCTTACCGTTTCACGACCTCTTCTTCAACCTCCCTTTTCTTCGGGACCCATAAAGAACAATTTCACAGATGGAGCGGCACACTTTCACCGCGAAAGATAATGTCGCAAGAAAACCCGTTGGGAAGATGAAAAGCCACGCGAGGGAAGAAGGGAGGGAGAGTCATCTACCGAGACTACTTCGAGAAACCTGAAACGACACGAATAAACCACGAAGAACAGAAACGTCGAGACGTTCGCGATAGACTAAAGTTCGTGGCCGAAGGAAGATCAGAACTCTTTCCAGGTGATAAAATTTGTCACGATATCCTCGAAATCAAATACGTCGCTCGACCGGTGAGGCGTTGTTCGTTCAATGTCGATGTGCGATAATAGAATGAATTATTGAACAGAGAGGACGCAGGAGTTAGCCAGTCGCCATTAGATAAAGTTCATTCGACGATTGGTACTCATCACCGGAAACTCGTCGGATGAATTTGCAAATTTCGGCCTAGGAACCTCCGTTTGAATGCCGTGGAACTTCTGCCGCAAAATTTCACCCCTGTCCGACTGTTCGCGTTACGAATAAAAGTGCCCGCTACTAAAATCGATATTCCATTTAACGAATGCATAATCGATTCAATTAATTTCGCGCTAATTATTTGTCGTGACTTCGGCCCGCTCTTGGATCCGTCAATAAAGCTATTTTCCCTTGCAATTCGCTCTCGCCGCGGTGCCCGAATGCGGGTTAATTAACGAGATATCGATGTCACCGGAAATTCCATTTTTTTGCCAAGCGAGAATCTTGTTGGACGGTATGCGCGATGTTCACGCGTGAAAATTGCCGCCGAAATAGACTTTCGATTCGATGCAATTGGTAAAACGAAGAGTACAATAATTGCGATTGAAAGATAATTCGATTTGATGGTATAGTTTATAGGAAGCATGATATATTCTATCTTAATTCTTTAAGTCCCGATTTACGTTGTCCTGTCTTTTTGGCGCGCGGCTTTTTCTTCGAAGATACATCAAATTCCCATAATTCACCCAAATATAATAGCATGAATAACGAATCACTGAAACTTTGTAAAACACTTAAAACCTCTAAAGTTTCCCATAGTTTGTCGTTCCTTTAGCAAACTTCTCATCAAGTGTCTTTCACTCAAATTCTACGAGCATGCATAATATATCGGTATCAATTCAGAATCAGTGAAAGTGAAACTCGAGTAAAGTTAGACCGGAAAAAGGTAAGGAAGATTGATTGTTAGATTTTCATGAGCGCGGTTTAGGTAACGATATTAAATCAGAGCCATGTTAAGTCAAGGATTCTCGTACATTACCTATCATTCAAAGAAATCAATATTCTTTGATTAATTTCTTAAACCGTTAAATCTATCTATCTCTCATCCTCGACAATTTAAAGATAAAGAATCTCGTAATAATCTCGTTTCCTGGTTCTCGAAGTTCTCGATCGACTCTCCAAACTCTAAATACTACTATTTAGCATAAAAGCTTGGCTGGCTCGTCTTCGTCTGTTTGTATAGTGCCGGCGATATCGCGTATGCGTTAGATCCGATCGAATGTGCAAACAATAATTGTAAATTGACAAATTGCGGCGGTAAAGGGGCCAGAAAGCGAGACCGTGTTGTGCTAGCAAGGCGGGGAAGCGTGTCAACGGCAAACGGCACGCGATTAATCAACGAGGCAATTCATCTTAATGATCGAGCTAAGGCAGCTTGCGCTTTCATGCTCGTAACGTAGGCGCAGTCAGACGTACCAGCTCGGCTATATGCGACGTGTTTATTACTGCTCTCGATGTACATGACCGTGTGCAGCCTTGTTACATGGTACATAAGCCCATTGTTTTCGCGGCGGCTGGTTTAGCCGCGGAGAAACTGCTCCGACGGAGTCAGGATGGTTCACTTGCTAAAACTAGCTTAATCGGTTGTTGTCACTTTACCCCTCTTTCATGAAAGCATCGCGCAGAGGCTACCTGAACCATCGCTATTACCTTGTTTTATAATAAATACCGTTTTCGAGATAGAAGGTTTTTAAAGACAAACTATCCGTTCCTTTACGTACGCCGCTGTACATGGCGCTTTTAAGAAGTAAAACGTTATTTTAGAGAAGGATCAAACCGTCGAAGAGTATAATGGATGGATTAAAAGCTTTTAAACAAAACAATATATAAACGAAAATGGTCGTTGAATGTTTTATGATTTTAAAATAATTTAAACAAACCGCTCCCAAAATACATTCATTATGCAACACCGGGTATTATCGCGTCTGCAGTTAGGATTAACGTACAAATATTTTATCGTGTAATTTATTTGAATTTTTTATAGGGCAAGAGATTTGCTTTGGAGATTTTTATTTGTAAAAAATGTAAACATATATGTATATTCCGTCAAGGTCCCATAAAGGTCGAAAAAGGCATACTCGGTATTGCAAAATATGAAAGAAATAGTTTTTGATGGTTTTATAGTATCATAGTTGTTGGTTGCTCTTTGGCATTCGATATGGGTTATATGTATATATATGAAAATGTATAATTGTGAAGTTGATTTTGAATATTGCGTATTAACGATGTACAGCAGTTGCGTAAATTTATATTAAAGGGAACTATAAATTTATTTCTTGCATTATTACATTACACCTATTGTGTTACATTGTTATACCTATGTTCCGTGTATAGTTGTACGCATATTTTAATACATTAAATTTGCCTAATGTTCTCTATTCGTACAGGTTTCGTGTTATCAGTTATCGCCGTAAAATTATCGTCATTAATGTCATTGCATGAAGTGGTATACTACACAATCGTATGATGTTAACCCAAATCGGATAAGTGATTATTTATACGCATCTGTTAATTACGTTACTCACTCTGAGAGTGTTATTTTATTTGTGAAATTTCATTTAATATTTACGTCCTCTATTTATCTGCTCCTTCAAAATTCATTATTTTAAATTATACGCGATAACTCTGCAGATAATAGCTCGTTAATTATAAAACACCCACCGAGCTATTTTCCGAGACGCTTTAGGTTATTAAAAAACGTGAAATCATTATTCTAGCCACAATACGCGTTCGAGAGTGAACAATTAGGTATGATATTCAATTTTCAGGAGAAGGTCAAAATTATAAAATTTCATATACGCGAGCGAACTTTAAAATACATTTACGTGATTTATCATATTTATGAAACATGACGTATGACACATGGAACATAACGAAATCATAAATATTGAAATTTGCACGCTTCTACGACTCTTGCTTTCGTTTTGTCCTAGTTTTGAAAAATGCTTGAATGCTGCAGGAAAGTTTGAAATTTTATAACTAAGAGTGAATCGATCCACAGAGTACAACAATGTTAAAAACACGTCAGCAGCGCAGTTGCTATTCACCACAGGACTAGTCAAAGGACTATGATGAAACCGAACATGTCCCTATTAGAAATTAAAATCATCGATCAGTTCCAGATCTATTCTTGACATGCGGCAAGTTTTAACGAATCAGCGAGACTTTCGTCATCGAGGCCGAAGATATTTGCTCGGTATAAAATAAAGATATTCTTTGCAATTGTACTATAAAATTACAAATTTAAACAACAATGTCTGACGGAGGGAAATTAGAAAATCATGATTGGATAAAAGAGCTGTTCTATATCGGTGACAATGAGGTTCGATCGTGGCGCAATATGACGATCGCGGTAACATCCCCTAGCACCTCTTAATATTCGTGCATGCGCGCCAGAGAAATTCTGTTAATTGCTCGATACCATTCTAATGAGGCCAGGTTATAACCAGACAATCCAATGGGCATCGTAGCTTACGCCGATACCCGATGATTTCGATAGATATCGCAGTCGAAGGCTGCACTTTGTACCATCGACCTAAAACCGAGCGAATTTTGGCGAAAACGTGGAAATGGGGACTTTGAATTCGTACAAAAGTTCGATTTCGTCCGGCCTCGAAATTAGAACAATCTTCGTCGGTTTGGTTTCATTTAGAAAAATTATATTCTGCCCGCAGAGGCTTTTAATTCATAAGAAATTCGGAAAAATACGATATTCGAATTTTTCGCGTAGACATTCTCGCTATACCTGCGATCAAGCGTCCGTTATTTCATTAATAAATGTGGCTGGTATTTTATTCGCGATTTCAGACTCATGCAACGAATTGTAGAAACATTCCGGGTATTTTTTTTTTCTTTTTTCATTTAAAACAGCCGGTGCTTGTAACGTTCAAATTCGAGCTCGTTTCATTGTTACCTGAACTCTATTCTACGAGCGGTCCGAATTGCACATGGCCAGAATTTATGCTCGAAAATTCGCTTTTCGTCCCGGGGATATTTGGCACAGAATGGCACGTGAAAAAATAACACTCGAATCTTATGATCTCGCTACTGTCGTGATAACGTTGCTCGGATTCATATTAACTGTTTAATTTTATACGTTTAGCGTAGAACCAACGGCAGATTGCATGGGAAAGGCGAAAACTTTGCGATTGTAAAATAACGCAAGAATTTTGCAATCTTATCATAAACGATAATTACAACATCAAAGTGTTTGTAGGTAGTCTTAAGCCTTTAATTCCTATGAATTCCGAACACAACAATTTTTTAAGCTCACAGAAATATAAAAGATTCGAAGCAGGCGGATATTCAGGTACATTCCTGTTCAGGTAAGCGTCCAAACATTTCGTAATTCCTGGCATAGAATCGTCGATCATGCCGCTGGATGCTGACCATTGTTCTTTCGCCTTTTCTCGCTCTGTTTTCGAGCGTAACTCGCTTCGCGGACCATGGCCACATAGAAATAATATCACAAGTTGGCAACGTCTATGGCATTGCTTCATCGACAGCGTAATAACTCAACAGCGCATCTTAACCAAAATTCATCAACCGAATTGCGCCGTTTGATTACGCAACTTCGCCCATGCAAACTAATACTAAGTATGTCAGTATAAATAGCGTTTCTGATCGTGTTCTTGGTTATTCAAGGCTTTCGTTAAACTTGGCTGTGAATTTGTAGATAAACTTATAAACGACTTTTATCGTTTATCGGACATAGTTAATCCATCAATCTCAAACGTGTTTATCAGATAAGAGAATTGTAAGTAGTAACTGAAACAAGTATTAATTGGCATCTGTTGATGTGAATCATATTCGAATTAGATTTAATGATAAGTGTCGTCGTTTGTTTAAGATAAAATATAATTTATTTAAGATAAAAGGATATAAATATTTACTTTTTGCAAAGAAAAATTTAAATAGGAATTATTGTTCACAGCGATTCTCATTTCACGATGAAGTCTGGCATTTTTAAACGAGCAAAGTGCAGGATTTCATAAAACAAGAGAAACAAAAGGAAACATTTCAGAAAACATCAATTGTCAGGGTAAACGATGCTACCAATTAAGTTGCAATTGATCGGAGCGAATGGGATGCGATTGCACATAATCCTTTGCATTAGTTGTTGACGTTCGTGTATTTACTCACCCTGCTCCTGCGCCCAATTGATAAGGGACGGTACACGGGCATCAAAACTGGAATAACAGTTCTCAAAGCGTGCAGAGGAGTCCAGGCCAACAGTCTCGTAATTGGCTTTAACTCCACAGAGTAATGCCGTCGCGCATGCCGACGATTCTCCGACTTGGGCGTCCATGTTATACGTCTGAAAACCAACAGAGATGATAGATCAGTTTTAAATATCCGCTATGTTACGGGAAAGAAAATTATTCTCCGTAAAACACTCGCAACCGGGAAGAACATTCGATTCGGTAACACTCGAACGCGTGCATGTACTTGTAAATGACAATGACACAATTTTTTATTAATGAATCACATACTTTCAGTCGTGTAATTCTACTGATATGAGTCATATTTTAGATCTGCTGTATTCGAAGCAATGAGTCACGCTAACCTCTAGCACGATCAATATAGAAGCGATAAGAAATATATTAGCGATAGTAATACATACGATGACTACAGCATCGACCAAACAATGCTCTCAACATCTCGTGCGATGTTGTATTGATTCTTTATTCGATATCGTAAAAAATAGAGATATTAAATATTAAATAACAAAAGTTAGATATTAAAATATATTAAGGATCCTTAACATCATACGTATAAATATCTGCAACTAGAAATAAAGAAAAGGATGGAGAATTATTCAAAGAAATACAAATAATTTCATATCCATTGGAAGATCCTTCCGAAAAAAAAAGATCGTTGCTAATCCATTTGTGTCTTTTCATCTATCACGATAAAAGGAATGCTGCTCTTATCAAAAGTAAAGCAAACATTTCGCAACTGACGCGGCACGAGCTCTCTATGGGTTGCCTCATAAATTATTTCGGACGTTCGTCGAGCGCATTGTGCGTTATGATAATCGGCCTTTCTTTAGCGACCACGTTGCGGGAAGTTGGGAGGTCAGAGACCACATAATGGAATAGAGAGAACGGAACCTTGGTATACATAAATCTTGATGGTATTATCCGTAGAAGGCCGACCTTGAGTAAAATAGTACTGACATCCGACAGTTTTCTTATTATTCGAAAATTGTAGGAACCAGTCGATCACCGTACGATTTAAGTAATAATACGTCACTGTTATAATGTCCGGATGTCCGGAAAGGTGCGAGTTTCCGGTTCTGATAACGTGATCAAAAGGCTAGAGAAGCGCTAGTAATGTACGGTGTACTTTGATTCCCTCTCTTGCTTTGCGAATCACAAATGATTCCAGTAACAAAGATCGATATCAATAACGAATACGATATCAGTACTTCGATAAGATAAGGAACTACCTATAAAACTGTACGACATCTCTTCCTCATTGGTTTTCTGTAACAGTGATCACGAACGACAACATTATTCAAGGATTTATTACCGAAAATTATAACAATATTCACGATGGAATCATTACGCGAGCGCAACAAATTACTACGTCAAAAGTTTTTTGAAGAAAATGAAAATTTGCACTGCGAAGTGGATAGTTGGATGTCTACAAAACCAAAGTGAGTGCTTTAACGTTTCTTTGAGAGAGATCGGTTTATAGCTAAATGAATATTCTTTGATGACGCGACAATATTGAAGACAAAGCAAAGAACTAGCACCGTAACGGTCGATCTTCAGCGAAAATGATGGATTTTATTTTGTCAGCGGGGAGGTATTCTCGAAATGGCTTCAGAAAATACGAGAAAGCGGTGTATTTTTTCTTCGAGCGGACACGCCAACGGAAACAGTAACATATACCTGTTCAGATATCAAATCTTTGATAAACGTGACTTACGCTAGGCTACGTGTGAAGCGTCAACGGTGCAATAAACGTAGAAACCGCTTCGCGTGATCTAGAACGGTTGTATATTACCAACGTGTATGAAAGTGCAGGGAGCATGGTCAGCACATCATATATATGCATATTTACCGGCTGAGAATTAACATTTCTATACTGAAATTAATTTTACGTGCCAGTTTATGGCTGTATGTCGCGCGAGGTGTCTGCTTATTGCACTCTGAAATATTAAGGAGCACCGTGTTACCGCGCGGCTATGATTTGGAGAAGTTAAACGGAGTATAATTTAGCTCCTCGAGTATTGAGCTAACGAGAGATTTATATATATGTATATGTTTCGAATCTTTCACTAAGAAAGGAAAAACTAGTAACAGTTTGCAACCACATTATTAAACACACAACATAGAGGGGTGAAGCTTATCGGAATTTTTCTTTCCGACAATTTCCCGACTTCGTTTATCATCGAGAATATAGCAAATGATAGGAACAGTTTTAGTAAAACAAAACACTCAGCCTCTTTTCTAAATCGTCGAACTTCATCCTCTTCCGATTTACATGCGTATTTTAAGGAAAATTTGCAGAAAATTCGCCCTGTCCTTCGCGAAAAGAAACATAAAATCTCCGAACCAAATGACCGTCCAGTTACATTAACCAGTTTATCACATTTTCGTATTAATCGTGGAGGAAGAGGAAAAGATTCGAACTCGCTAAAAACAAAATTGACAGTCCCTCATTCCCAGTCGCAATTTCGTAGCCGACGGTCTTCTTCCCTCAATTGGACTGGATCGTTATAATCGTTGCTCGGGGATTTATATTCCCGACGTCGGGACAGAGGGAACAGGGGCTGGAATTAGTGGTCGGTACAAAATGTTTTCGAGTTCAAAGGAAACGCGACGAACTGCTATAATACCGGTAACTCGTTTCTCTTTCCCAATGAACGTTTGTTTGGTAATGGGCGGTAGGTCCGCGCGCATTTATGACTAGTTTGTAAGCACTTTGCAGCGGGCTTTGTCAAGCAAGACCCCGTTATTCGCGTCCGCGTGCACGAATTTGCCCGACTGCGCGCCCATGAAAGCGTGTCTCTACATTCACCTAGGGAAGAGTCTTTCAACTGGCAACCTGCTATCTCCAGCCGTTTAAAAAGCCCTATCCAGCATCGTTGGCTGACGTTTTGTGTCCCTCTTCCGTTCGTTCTTTTGTTTTTCATGTTCCGCCACCTCTCTTTTTCGTCCGCTTTGCTACGTGTTTCGAGCGATGCGCAGGTGGTTTTTACGGTTTTGAAACGATTCAGTTACAATCGACGCGTAAAATCGTCAATGAATTGCATGGGTTTCTATTTCCTTTTTAATGATGTTTACTTAACAGAAGAAAATAATATTTTCATTCCTCTTCGGTTTTGTTCGATGTTATGAAAGAGGTAGAAGGTTTAAACAGCGATGCATAATGTTACGCATTTGTTTGTTCACAAGCTGAGCTTCGAGAGCGATGTTAAGTACCTAAAGGTATAATTCATTTGAGTACGGTGTAACGAATGGACTCTGACGTAATAATGTTTATAGCTAAACGTAAGCAGTACCTTTGCTACGATTGTGTACCAGAGATAGTAAACATGGCATAAGCGATAGAGTGAATGTAAATGCACGTAAATACATAAAACCTAATCCCAATCTGAACTAGTAATATCAACTTGCACATTGTGCCGCGATAACATCGATAAAAATCGAGAACGATATACGGTATATGTATGTGTTAAATATCGAAATTAGATGTTTGTGAATTTTTTATAGTCGGAAAGTGGGTCTCTTAGCACTACACGCGGCAGGGTGATTATAATTTCTAGTAGAAAATTGAAAAAATTCGACAGAATTTCACAACAATGTATTAAACACAGTGTACGCAAGGCGCAGAATATATCTGCATATATAAAAATTACACTATTGTTTCTTCACAGAGAGAAGTCTCTAAATTCTGAAAGCACGTTGGAATTGTTGGTTATGCCTGCTGGAACTTCGTTTCAAGTACGCGCTGTTCTCCCGTAAGAGAATTCAATCCTACACAGACGTTCGCACATAGATGCACGCAATTCAACCAAGTATATAGCCTTTGACGCACGCATTCATAGAGTTCTAAGTTCCAAACACAACAACCATACTTCTCTCTGAGAGTACACTCCTACTACAACACGAATGCGCATTGTAAATGCGATAGTAATTGCCACCTGTTTAGGAACATCGTGTCACCTGCAGTTGTAAAATGCGCCATTTAGTAGTACGACAGTTAAAAAATAGCGATACAATCGCTTTCACCAAAAGTATTCATTGTAGAAATAACGCGGTGCACTCGATCTCGATTCTCTCGTGGGAGTATCGATTGCAGAATTAATTTCAATCGCCTACACGAAATCTTTTATCGTCACTACGTTTATTTTATTTCAAACATAGAAAGAACTGTTCAGCAAAACACGCAAATACCAATTTTTTATTTTCTTCCATCATTGATTAAAGCAATCATTCGGGAAAATCTGTATTTCATCCTGCTCCATTGCTTCTTAAATAGCAAAGTACCATTATCAAACCAGCGTTTTGTCTCTTGAATAATTAAATAATAATCAAGAAGTCGAAAAAGTCTCGCTCGATTCCCCGACAATACCGATCTCTATATCCGATTCGTCGTAGTATCACGGCGTGTTACATGGTGTTCATCGTGTGAAAATGGTGGTAATCGCGCATACTAGCTCCACCGAACACGCGACTGGTTCGATCAGCTTACGTACACACCTTTACAAGCAGGTAGGAGGGCAGCATAGTTGTACGATAAAACGGTCGGACCATTACTTGGAAGTTCTTTAGCCTGGGATTGCGATCTAAGTTAAAATTAAATCGACCGTCGGATGATACGGCAGACTCGTGCACGCTCATGTGCGTTTCTCTGCGAACGTAGATTGCAGACGCTCTCTCCACCAACGAGCAAGATTTTCCGTTCGTAGCGTGCACCTTTCGTACGTGAGCGGAAAGTACGAAACAGCCTAATACACTTTGGAACGAGGGCGAGGCTCTCGCGACAGATTATACGCTTTCGCGCCTTTCCAACAGAGGCAAACCTTTCGAATTCGCGCGCCGGAAGTTGCCAAGGTGCCCAAGAAATACGAGTTCCGATGCTTTCGTTTAGCTCTCTATAAGTATACTCCAACAGCTGTTTCCTAAACGTTCACGGAGAATTCGTGCTTGCACAGTTCTCGATTGGTTGCGTTGGGTTTTGGAAAGTTGGCGCAAGTATAGGTAGAACGTTGGAAGTATTTTGTTGGAGAAATTCAGAGTTGAAAGATTCCAAAGTCCATTGCAGTCGAAATTTCTGTTGGATAAATCATCGTATTGCTATTATCGAGCAAATGTACTAATATGGATGATACTATTAAATACCATTCGGGAAGAAACTTATATCTTATTTAGAGATAAACTACGATACACAAACACCGAGACAATGCTCATTCGTTGGATTCGCGGCCGCATAAACGTCGAAAAGTTTCTTGCAGAATTGTGCTTAGCGTCGACCTTCGCCTCCTAGAGAAGTTATTTGTCGCGCGTCTGTGGACCGTTGTCCTGGCAAACGAGCTAGCCAACTCTCTTCTCCAGGTCCAAAATTTTACGAGCAACATAAAAACCGTCAACGTGCGACGTCGACACCGAAATTGCGGATACGCGCTTCGTTGCGGCGTTTCGGTTTCATTCTTTTTTCTTCTTTTTTCTGTTTTTTTTTTTTTTTTACCGGCTTCCTACCATCGTGCCGTATCGATCGACGAAATTTGGAAACAGAGAAATTTTTCGACGGGCAAAAATATACGCGCGCTAGTTATTGCGAATCCGCGAGCCCGCGTGCGAACATGTACAACGATCGTAAAACAGAATGAGAAGGGTTTCCGAGCTGTGTAATTCGCCGTTTAACAGGTCCTATATTAGACGGACTAGAATTGAGTGGAAAGAACGAATTACGGCATCGAATTTACATTGGAATATGAATCTCCTAATTAAATACCGTTCGCCCGCGTAACGCCGCCGTGTCGACGCCATAATCGAACGAATAAATTGTTTCCACGCGGAATACGAATTGCGTAAACTGCCTCTGGGATATTGAATGTGTATATCCGTTGGGAGGAAGTTTGAAACGGGGTTCGTAGAGAAACAGGATAACTCCCAAACGATATGATTTCGATATGTCGAAGATAAGCTATGGGAGGTTAGTTCGCGATACTATTTTGTCAATTTTTTCATAAAAATTTTGTGCAATTTTCTATGAATATTTCGAACTATGTTCTTCTTGGAGTACATTTGTGTCTACGTATTTGCTCATTCGTTTCGATATTAAGAAAGACAGAAATTCTTTAATTTACATATATCGTTTTTCTTTTTTTTTTTTTGTTAGGGATGAGCCTGTCAGACCGAGTTGCACAATTAATCTGGACCCACATTCGGAAGTATATAACATGAATCACAAACGAAGAGGTATCGCATTAATCTTCAGCCACGTCAACTTCAAGAAACTGGATACACGAGTTGGCGGGGAAAAAGATTCGCAGGAACTGGCGCAAACATTAAAGTACCTTGGCTTTGACGTTCGAGTTTACATCGACTCGGATGTTAAAACGATATTGTCGACGGTGCAAAACGGTAAGCACACATTTTCCAAAGTCTTGAAAGAAGCTTCTTTGAACTGGTTCTTTGCTTGACGCCGTAAGTCACTTTGAAGTGATGAAAAATGAGCGAACGACGTTATAACTGAAATTCCATTTAGATCATTAATTTATCTCGAATCGATATTTGAAAATCATTCACTACGATTTCAATCATTCTATAAATTATTTCCGTTAGAATAACGTCATTACGTGTAAAATCTGACGCGATCCATCCGATAAGACACGAAGATAATTCTTTCTTGAAACGATAAACTTGCAAATTTCCTCTGCTCATTGAAACAACGAACGCGTGACAGAATTGAAAACAAAAATAAAACCGGTCCAGCAATTTGCAATTGGTCCCTCGATGCTGCCGCGTGAAATTGCATGAAAATCATTCGCGAAATTACGATAAATTCCGGCGGATCGTTTCCGCTTTGAAATTTTTTATTCGAAGTAGCAGACTGCGATGCGAACGGCCTGGGTATAACGCGATTTGGGGCGCAAACCACGTTTTATTCGTAGCCGGGGACAGGTTTTAATCATTTTTCTGCGCTGCTCGTTAAACAGCGTGCAATCCGTGATGGCAAGCGGAGACGGATAATACGTGAAATAATTCATTTTGACCGTGACTGGGTAACGAATCGCGTATCCATTATTTGGGTAACGTCACTTTGATGTAGTCCGCCATAGTCCGTGTCGACTGAAAACCTGATTCTGCTGCGATTGCCTTCTAAATCGAAATGTTTTCAAACCCGCTGAATTACCTCAAACGAAAAGAATCATCGGTTTCGACCGTCCGATTACGTGTAATTATAAATGTATCCTGCTGACTGATCATACACGCGTATAAAACATTCAGAGTTTAAACGTATACAATAGTATTATATATATGCATTTCCTCTCGAATTATTTATTAAAAGCACAAAAAGTACGAATATCGTCCGATTAAATCGTTATCTTTTTCAAATTGTTATCTATCGGCGATTTTACTATTAGTGTCTTTTTGCAAATGGAACGAATATTATTGATTCACTAGTTATTTCGTATGAAGGCTATATTTGAACAATAATTTATTGCCTATCTTCGTTAATATAAATAACAAATACGTACAATATTTTTTACTCACGAAGCTAAGACTAATTTAAGGAAAAAGATTCTTTATACGGAATACTACATGTATAATTCATGGAACAATTCAATTTCAAATTCCATTGTATTCTTCAATTTCATTGTGATCTTCAAATTCCATGTAGCGTCACACACCGTGTAAATTTATACGGAATCCTCAGCAGATTTAAACAGAGGCCGTGACAGAGGCGTGGAACGGTGTTTTCCAGTGAGCACATTCGAAACATATTCGTCGCGAACTCGGCAAACCGATGTTCCTAAATTCGCTTAGCGTGCGGGGAGCCGTAACGTGGCCATAAAATTCGCGTGGCTTGGCGAACGTTGGAACCTTTGCTCAACAAATCGTCGGTAAACCGTTTGAAAAGAGGATAAAAGCGGAAGCGTAACTGTCCATGAAAAGTCACCAGGAACCGTTCTCGTTCGATTCATTCTTTTCCTTTCCTCTTTCTTCTATTTATCGTTGATCCATTCAAATATTGACACAATAGGCGTCACCACCGTGTTCGACATACATTTATCAAACGCTTTTGTCGACGTCGAACAAAGATGTTCTTACATTGTCGGGCAAGCGTGAAGCTCGTAAATCGTACGCCCCTGAATCATCCATAGATCGCAACAAACGTTCTGAAGGGTTTCATTTAAAACGCCTTTCCATGGTAGGATTATCCGAACGATGAATTTCAATGAACGGCTTGGTTGCAGTCCGCGTTTTATGATATCTGTATCGCTCCTTTCGTCGGGTCGATGGGAAAACGATAAATCGTCTGCTAAATATTTTCTTTGCTCTAAGCAGATATAATATATAATATTAAATGTATATAGAACGATATGATTGAAAAAAGAAAGACAATATTTATGAATGAATACGAGAGTCATGTACTATTGGAGAAGCTGGTTGTCTGAATGATCAATGAGTACGCGATGTCCAAATAATGCTTGTAATCTTTCTCAGAAGGATAAAGTATTCGACACGATAAAAATTCTTGAAAAGAGTTCGGTAACCTATAACGGAAGATGATTCATGCACTCAATTTCTTGCTATTTTAATCACTTAACCGTGATTGGTTCTGTAGAGTTCTGTAGAGTTCGATAAAGTTTGATCACGTGTAGCTAAGATTATTATCAATACCTGAAAGTTAGTAGCGATATCGACAACGTTGCGAGTTCTACTAACGAACAGTTCAAAATCAAGCCTATTTCTTCGATAGATATTTAAATACCTTTGTTTAAATGAAACATTCGTGTTAATTGGTTAAATGATTGTGAAAAAACGGATCGCGGAAATTTGTTATTGAAGTGCTGTTCGGAAATGGAATTAAATTTATTCGTCGTAAAAATATCGATGTATAACTGGCCTATGAAAATTTGTCAGGTGTTTCGAATTCTCTATCGCATTTTTGTATCGCATAATTGTATCGTAGGATCAATCTCCGGGGATAGAGTCGATGGAATTTCGTAATACAAACGGGAATATCGCTGAAACGGTAATGGGAAAACAATAGCGTTGATAATGGAAATGATGAATTAAATATTTAACGATGATCCCAGCATTTTTCCATGTTTGTTTGACTTGGTTTCACGAATAACATATTTACAAGCCTAGAGTAATATTTAAATTATCGATGAAAATATTTATCAGTGTAATAATAAAATAGCGAAAAGCCGAGATATCTAGGATCAGTTTTATTCCTTAAACTGAATTTTTAACATAAAAGGTCTCAAATTTTTGTCTCCTTATGACGCACAAATGTCAGATAAAATTCGTGTCACACGCAAAGGGAATGCTGAAATAGACTCGAGTGTTTACACGCGATTTTCTCGTCGTTTTCCAGTCCTCAAACCTCCCTTACAAGACATTCCCATTTGCATGTTTGATGCATAAAAAGTATCTCTGCCCTCAATTTTTCCTCCTATTGAAACTCACAAATTTCGAATAAAATTTACATTCTCTAAACGTTTCTCCGATATGCACATAGTTGCTGCTAGTGAAAAGCCGTGAGTTTAAATGAAATCTATTTATTATTTTCCGAATTTCTTACTTTGAAACAGATTCAATGCCCCGCTGTAAAATATTTTCAGCTTTCACTCAACAAATCGCTAACTCGTGCGTAAATATTCGTAAAATACTGAACCTGTGGATCAATTCAATCGCGATTATTCTCCCTTAAATTTTTGCTCCGAAGAATAAAATAGATTACGATGGATTAGGTTGAATTTTTTACAATACCAGATTAAAGGCTAGTGACGCAAACAAAGAAGAACGTCGACGGTCGATAAACATTTCTAAAATCTACAACTCCATTCAAACTTCATTCATCGACCAAACCACTGTTCCCTTTCATCCCGATAGTAAACCTACCCTGAATCGATCGAGGATAAATTGACAGAGACTGTTGGTCAACCTCGAACAGGGTTTCACGTTTTTTTATTCGGCAAATTTTTATATAAAAAGGCTTAAATATCGACAGTGGTCTATCAATGATTCTCGGTGAAGGTCTTTATCGAAAGTTTGGCGAGGAAAAAGAAGGGAGGATAACGGGGTCTGTCGTCTCTTGAACATGATTGTCCGAGCATGGATAATGATGACGTCGATGAATGAACGTTACGAGAAGTTGCACAAACATCTTACAATGAAACGAGCTCATTAAGCTTCCTTCTGCCAGCCAGGTAACCGGTTTCCATCAAGGTATAACTAGTAGAGACAATCACGCGAAATATATGGGCGTATGCGCGTAGTGGAGCAGAAAGTCGGATGATCGCGGAACTTTATAATAAGCGAGGAAACTTTTCATACTCCGTCGGCCTGGGATGCGTCAAGAGATAGTCGAGGACAAAAGTAACTGGACAGACGGTAGAAACAGGTATGAATGAGATTTCGTTTAAATACGACTCGTTTACAGAAAAATGTAAATATTAATTTCAATTATGTACTAAACAACCTATGTACTATGAAGACGTATAGTGAATGAAACTTCAATGTGTGTATACGACTAATACAAGTACTAGTACTTACACTATCTGTCTACTTACTTTTGTCACCGACTGTATATCGTGTACCGTTTATAGCTAGTTTTTTCTTTTTTCCTTTTTCTCCTCTTATCTGCCTTGCTTTCCACGTTGCTCGTTTTCGTACGATCTACTTCTTTTTTCAATTTTGAAGGCGAAGGACGAGAGTTAAATTCTACTAGATATTTTATGCGTTCTACATGTTTGAAAGTCTGGGGTTAATAAAAAATGAGCATAGCCTGTAAACACGGAAATATTTGCAATGAAAAATTCGTATTGGAGGCTACGAGCGTTTCGAAATCGCGTATCACGTTACGTACTTCGTTTCTCGATTTTATTCGATTTTACCTGATTTCAGCTTAATTTGCCAATACATGTATAATTTACACGGATTATTAAAAGCCGATGGCTTGAGTCAATATTTGATTTTTTACTCTTGAAACGTACAATGAAAGTAATAAATTCGAAATACATATAAAAATGATAGAAATATGTAGAGAAGTATTGGATGACAAGCCAAAAAAAAAAAAAAAAAATTGCGATCTCCCTCGATGAATGTTGCTGCCGTTCGCAGACATTTTTTTGCACGATTTCATCAGCGACTAAAAGTTCCATTTCAACCGGCAGAACGGGACTTTCAATTATTCCGTGTCGTTACAGTTATCGGGAAATTTTTTGGCCGGTCGACAGGTGTTTTGTAAACGGCGTGTAATTAAACAGGTTTAATGATCGCTGTTTTATTCGACCACGCGCACGTTGGCCATGACTGTGCGAATGAAAAATTGCCATTGCACTATTCATACGATGTCGCCAGATAATACCGTCGCCAACGGAACATTATCAGAACATCACGCAAATACGTCCACTGTTAGTTCCAAATGGGCGATGAGCTGTTTCTTGCAATTTGCTATGTTGATTGTGTTTTGCCTAATGACAATAAAATACATTACTGGCACATCGAGTAGAATATTATATTTTACTGTCTCTTTAGATTAAATTTAAGCGAATATAAATGTTATCGAATTATAACTGTTGAAAGCTACAAAGGATCCCGTTTTACTCTGTTTTACAATTATTGCATTTTTTCCATAATTGAGTAGTAAAACAATTTCCCAATTGAGCGTACGAAAGGTAACCAGCGTGTGAAATGTACGTATATGCGGAACACGTTTCAATTGAGTTCAGGAAATCAACGATGTGAGCGCGATGTCCAGGATCTCAATTTTTTTTTCGCGAGATCGTGATTTTGAAAATGGAAATTTGAGATACAGTATAAGACACTTATATTTCAGAACGTCGACAGAAATATCTACGTATAGCGAGCTAACTCGGTCGAATCGGATATACCGATTTAATTTTTACATATCGTGCACTAGTACGGAAGCAGTAGCACGTATCAACGATACGATCGGCAACGGGGTTGCGAGAAACTGTTTTCAACGCGTAGCTGCGTAAGCTGTTCGATTATATATTTTATAAAAGTTGCTGTCGCTATTTTTAATGCTTCAATTTCTGGCACTGTGCCATGTTAGCTCAGCTTCTATCCTGTGAATTCGATTGGACTCTGAAGAGTTCAGAAACTTTTTCCATCTAGCCACTCGACCACGTTGAAATTTTTGCTTCTCAATCGGCTGTTTGTACGATGGAGATATCGATAATAAAGCGAACATCGCACGCTAGACCGTATCTCATTATGATCGTGGTACGTTCCGTTAATATAGATAGTTATTGTAAAATGTTGACCGAACTGTGAATAAAATGTTTAAGTGACAAATGCTTCCACCCGTGGCATTGTTCTCATATTATAGTGATTCGAGATAGGATAAATACACATTGTACATTTTGCAAAATTCAGTATTAAACATAGATCTTTGTGTATCGAAATTTAATAGAGCTACGAGAACGGAAGGATGAACAAATAGTAAAATGCTTCACAGTTTCGTGAATATTTTAAGAACACCAATTTTCTCAAGTATACTCTGCCCCCATTGAAGCCACGCAAACAGAGTTTTGTTCGACTAGTACAAAAGTCAAATAAAAACAAACTTAGATCTCAATGCAATGAATAGATACCTATATTGCAGGTGCATGTACCTACATACACTCAAATGGCGATTTAATTTTCCACTTTTAAATTAGTATCGCTAGATGTTCTCTTTTTATATCAGTAGAATGTTCTAAAATTTGACAAAATACAACATTATTTTCAAAGAAATAGATTAAGAAGAAACGGAATGCGAACAAAAGCATTAACGTCAAGGTGGAGCTGTAAGATAGTTTGAAATGAAATAAAAGTACAATGGAGAAGTCTTAGACGCACGCATATAAAATATTTCAAGATATTTCATGAATTCAATAACTCCGTCATCTCTTCTTTCTTTAAAACAAGTCGACAAGAATACTCGAGTGAATCTGTTATTTTTCTTTTCATCTGCTCTCGTTCGTAAATAAAACTCGGAATAAATAAACAGTTTCATCTTTTTTCGGCCGTTTAGTCGGTGCGGTGCGCTCGTATCGTCGCGTTTGGATTCGATATCGGAAGCAAAAAACAAGCGTATACGCGACTTCTATTTGCTGAACAAATAGCAGTTCCGGCGCTCTTCGTCGGGCAGCGCCGGCTGAAAAGGTGAAAACAGGCTTGGTAAATAGTTAAATATCCCCGGTGAAATTTGCCCAGGGTGGTTTTTAATCCGCGACAGAGAAGAAGGAAGTTACACCTCGAACCTGATTAAAACAGCCTCGTGATCGATGTGCCGCCTCGGTAGCATACAGGATGCTCAGTTTAAAATCACACAGTTTAAAAGCTAGGGATAATCGCACGTGAATCGACGTCGTGAACGAGGTGAAAACGTTCGAAGCAATCGCTCGTAGCGCGCATAACAATATCGGACGCGATTTAATAATTCAGTTCACGGCCGACTAGCTGTTTCATAGCTCGGCACGCGTTAAGGCTTGTCCATATTGGCCACGTGCCAATGGATGTTTAACAGAGGTGTAGGAAATCTGATACTTCGAGTTATGGATGGTTAGTATCAAATGCTGTTAGCGAAGTAAGGGTTATGATGTATCGGTTCTGCTTTGATTTTTGATTGAGTTATAGGTAAACCACAGCAGCTTGGATTTAGTTTCAAAGTATTCCATTTTTGTTTGCACTTATAGTTTACGAAATAAAGATTCAGTAAATAAAAATTAAAATATCCTGATGGAAATTTCGTTTAAAGTTGCTTATGACAAAACGATACTACCAGCTGAGACTCCATTTGTAACAGTTCTGTATATTACGTACGATCATTTTTATAGATAATTTAAGAGACAACGATAAACATCATTAGAAAAATAGTATTCTAATGCTTTCAATAATGATAACTTGAATGAAGTTTGAATTGCAAAGATAATACTACTCTCCCTCTCTCCCTTTCTCTCTCTCTTTCAATATCTCTCAACGATATATTAAACCTTCGATTTCGGAATATTTCTATTATTATCAGTCAATGTTATATCTCACAAACACGAGCAGTTATCACCGCTTGATAATCGTATTAGCTAGAAACACCGATAATCGTATAATTAATGTACCGATAATAATACGTAACATAAACCAAACGAACTCTATAGAACAATGTACTAAATAATGCAGTGAACAATTACAATTTTCTCTTCTGATGGTTATAAATTGAAGCCGCAAATTTTAACGATTTGAACAATATTGATGAGGAAACAATGAGACAATTGAATGGGTATATCGATGTGTGTTACTCAAACACTAACACACGGGCAACACGTTGGTTTGTTTAACCATTACCGTAATTGTTGAAAGTTTCATGAACGTACATAATTACATATCGATGCTGAGCCTCTACAATTATAATTGATAAGTCACGCTTTACCGGTGTAAGACGACCAAAAGGACCAAATAATGTCAAATATCAGAGTCAAAGGAACGTATTTCTATCTAAATTTGAAGGAAAAGGAAATAGAGTAATTAATTCAAAATTAGAGACAAATCCGTTCAGTCTTATTCGTTCGCTTTGAAGATGGTTACCGAGCTACCAAAGCGCACGAGAAACGTAGCTTTCGCAGTTTCATTTTTCTCTTTTGGATCTAACGCGGCGGTCATGCCACAATTTCCGGCGATCGGGCATAATTTTTACTGTCCAAGCTCGGATAAACTTTATTCTGCAAGTGGAAACGAAAAAATTGGAAAGCAGTTTTCAAGTATCTTTTCGAAGTTGTCCTTCACGAGATTATCGGAAGTAGCAAAAGAGAAGTTTCGACGTGTATTCAGGGTGCAGCATCGAGAAATCGCTTCGACAGTGGATTCTGCAAAAGACGACGATAAAAACTGTTCGTATAAACCAATGCCCTATTTATGTCGGAATTTTACGTTGCAATAATACTATGGGAAAATGGAGGTACTTGAATTAATTTCTTTTACCTATTTATCTATAAACAAAAGAAAATTCAAACAATATCTGGAGAAATGGAGAGAGTAGGACAGTCAGTGATGAAACGTATCCAGCCTTGTATTCGCGAGCAAAGAATTTTGTTCACTTTGAACATGTCTGATGAAGATATGCAGATACAGTTTGTTAAATAAAAACTCGAAAATAAGATCAAACAGAGTATATATTTATGAGCCATTTTTATTGTTTTTATGTGCAGAATTCATGACCGAAATATTAAATTAGTATTAGAGTATAATTCGGTTTGGGCACACGTTGATCCGATCACGGAAGACGTTGAAAAATTTAATCATTTACGTCCGTCGAGACTGTACGAGTCGACATATCGTTTCGCCGTTCGATTTAAGCGAATTTCGTCAGACACAGTTCTCCGTTTTTTTTTTCTTTTCTTTTTTTTTTCGATTCAAACGCTTGCCATGCGTTCAGGCGATTTCCAGACGACTGAAAATGAAGCATCGGGTGCGCATCCGTTCCATGTCTATCTCGCGTGCTGGGTTCTCATTCGAAGATGCGGAAAGACCCGCCGCTAGAATCTTTCAGTTGCCGAAGTTTTCGTTTTTCGCTGGATACCAAAAGATCATTCGCTTCTTTCCTTTGAAACGATTGTGTAATTGTATGTTCGACACAATTTATAATTTTCACTCAATCGTGAGTTACGTAAATGTAGAATTTTTCCAATGAAAGAGTTCGATTTAAGATGTGACTGTGGATGTGAAGTGTGATAAATGTTTCAATTTCCTGCTGCAAGAATAGTGGAATTGTTAGGTGAAATCGGTTCAACGAATACGTGAGAAACTCAAACGAAATCCTTTACGTATTGCAATGAAATCAGTTTACGCTTTCTTTTTGTTATAGTATTCGTATTCTATATATCCTCTTAAATTTTAATTCCATTTTATTCACTTTATTGAAGACTATTCTATACAAACATATGCAATTTCATATGTTTTGGTTTGGATTAAATTTTTAGCTGAAAGAATCAATAGTACGGCTGTTCCGTGTTTTTCAACCGCTTTATGTTTAAGAAGTTCGCGAAATTGGTCTTCTGTTACTTTGTAAATTTCAACTGTTTGATTCTACGCGCTTTCTCTTTAAACACGTTGGAAACGAGCACTTGCATTTCACTAAACTTTTTAACTTCCATATAGTCTGCTACATAGTATATCTATATGCACCTGAATTCCGTAACTGTTCAGATTCACGATTAGATGAACTCGCTATACCATTCCACGAAGCTTTCCCATCCTTTGATTCTCTGATTCTCAAACTCGATCGAATTCCTTTGCACATTCCATTGTTTGATTCCAATGTCTGACTTTACTTAAACTCAAATGTGTTGGTATTTTGATTCGAGTGTGATCTCGAAATTCATTTCTAAAATCCACCAAGTATCCATTTGATCCTCGTTTGAAATACTCAGTCGAGATATTCGTTCGTAGAAAGTACCGTGAATTCATACATTCGCAAGCTGCAAGAAATTTATCAAACTCAACACTCGACCATTTTACTCGGCACAACGTTATATATACCATAAAAAATGTTTCGTATTGTCCTCTTCTTTTTAACGTATCACTTTACAACGAAACGTGGAAATACATATGTATCGTTCTCAAGCGAAACGACGAGTAAAACAACGTAATAATTCCGCGCCAAGAGAGCCTCGTTTCCCATTTGATCGAGTTGATAACGAAAAATAGCAAACAGCACGCGAACGGAAAGCGTACACGAAACGAGCTATTAATGATCCTCGTTGGTGGCAATATAATTACAGGAATTTCACAGGTACCATGTAACTCCCATCACGTTTGAACGTTTATCGGAACGGACAGCGGGAAATTACGTAAACTGTGCACGTGGAAAAACGTGACCGGCACCGGCCGGATAATTATTTGCATTCCTTTTCCTATAACTGACGCTCCTCTTCGGCATGGTGTGCTTCTGTCACCCTATATCCCCCGTTCTCTGTCTGTTCGAAGCTTCGCGCATCTCGACTCGAACGGTGCGAAGAGTGGCTCGTTTGCTCGTACCAAGAGCCCTGTTTCAGCGGTTGTCTTTAACGTCAAGCTTGCTGAAACGTATGCGTCCGCGAATGGCCACAGCTATACCGGTTGTCTCAAAGAGACACGTTCGAATATCGTATTAGCTCCTGAATTGAGAAATTCCGTGGTTTATTTAATATCTCTCCTTTCACCGATATCCGTCAATTTTATTTTTAGTACGATAAACACACATGCACACTTTTCAAATTTATTTGTACAATAACTTTCTATAAAATATCATTTCTTATTTCGACAAAGCAATATGTAAATTACTCCACGTATATTTGCACAACTTCTTGATTTTTAATAGACGAAGAAGAACACGATTGGTGAGACCAAGTATACGTTCCTATTCCGTTCCATTGGACACGTATCGATCATAAGCCATTCCTACAAATCACGCAACGCCCTCTATAAATAAGCTCGCATGCACACACATATCCGTTCACGCCTCCAACAGAGTACTGGATTTGCATTCGCCGAGAAAGCATCAACTGACACCGGTAATAAACTTCTGAATTTGTAGCATAGTCGGGCGTATTGATCAGTGGAAAGGGCATACCGGTTTCCTCCTAGCGGAAGTGGATGTTGCTAGCGGATATTGTTAGTAAGAGAGCTCTGGTATCGGGTTATTAGATGCGGTAGGGAGGAACAGTCTCGCGTTTACCCTCGCTGCGAACCAATTACCTCGAAGCACATCCTATTTCGTACGTTTGTGCATCCTTTTGTCTACTCAAGATCGTTCTAGTTGGTTTCCTCGTGGAATACTTTGACGAGCGACCGCGTCCGATTCCATAATTAATTCGGACTGAACTAATTCGTTCGAATTAATTAACGCGTCCGGATGGATCGTGACGGAGCAAGCGACGAAGTAACGAGCGAACTTCGGTTACAATGACGCGTATAATCGTCGAAAGCAAGTTCTTTCGAACGCGAACGGTTCACCGGCTGCTACGTCCTCTGCGCTTATACACGGGCCGGAGGATCGTACCGAAGCAAATAGCGCGTGAAATCGCCCCGCTGCTGTTCGAGAATGAATTATACGGAGATTTTTCTCCGCCTCCCCGCGCTAATTCTTCTCCGCTCCCGGCGCTTATTTGTTTAACCTGGCAGGCAGCCGAGAAAATTGCTAACTTCGCGAACCATTTCGTTATGGAATTATTTTGTTCTTGTTTTCGGTACGCTCAGTCGCTTTTCAAAAATATGATATATCGGAAATCTGAGACTTCGAACTCGCCAATTCGAGCGTTTGGAAATTTAAATGAAAATTTAAGAATTGAATAACCTGAAGATTTAAAAACTTGAAAACTCGTTTAAGAAGATATTAAACATTCTCCTCAAATACTACGTTCCTAATAAATTTAAATACACGAAAAATGTATGTAAGAATATAATATTGTAAAGAGTCAGTACGTACGACAATATTAGGCTTGACGCCTATGGTATTTCACAATTTTCCACGGCAAACATTTTGGCGCTGCAAGTAGCGGTAAATTGTATACAGGAAACGAGTGGAGGACGTGTTTATACGTTTGTCGTCAGTTCGCGAAGTACCTTTTCCAACGGTAGCATTCCAAACAACTGTACCGAGGAAAGGGAACAGTATTGTGCGAAAGAACGTTTCAACTTCTCTGGAACTTTTCTTGCTTGCCCGTAGTCCTGATGGACATTGCTAAAACGTGTCAGCTGCATCTTTTAGTCTTTTCAAGCCTGTTTTCCAGACACAAACGAATTATCATACACGGAGACCACGATGAAAATTAATTTTCTAAGCGCATCGCGCGAAAGAAGGAAAAAGGCGGTAATTTCACACACTTTGGTCTCTATAACGACGAAAAATTAGAGAAAATGATAAGAGAAATATAACGTGATTAGCTATTAAAGTAATTGACGGATAAAATTCGAATGGGATGCAAATATTTTTGGATAATATTTTTTAGACGTATTTAAAGTAATTAGTAGTAGAACGTGGCGCGATTGCATTTTCATCTTTTCTTCCCATTATATTTTAATCCCGTATTATCTAAAATTCATTTCAACCATCTCTTTCTAAATCTCGGCTAAAAAGTTAATTACCTGAATAGTTTTGCTGGCTTTTATGTGTATTTCAGAGTCACGTTATCACGCGGTATATACTGGCAAAATTAAAAAGTAGGTTTCGCGTGCCAGAGTTGCTAGGAATATTCATAGAGGTGAATATACAAGTACGATATTTATAATCCTTATAAATAAGTTTTGCAGGCAGAACAAAAGTTTGCATAGATATAATTGGACTGCGGATGTTTACATATTTAGAAGAAAATAGACGCAAAACTGTGCAGGCTATGAAACGTAAAATGAAAAGATATATATGACAATTCGAAACAAAGTACTTACTCGTGAAGACTTAGTGAGTGAGCCATGTGACGTTAATAATTGATCTCGTTAGATATAATTAATTTAATTGTTAAGTAATTTAATTATTATCTAGTAGTATCGGTATTTTACGTGAATACGAGAGAGAAAGAATTCTAATTGGTTCGAGTACATCGGATTTAAGTAGATTACTTGATTCTAAGATGATTTACGGATTTAATAATAATAGAATACATCGATAATAAAGTTTTAGTGAAAGCACAATAAGACAGTAGATGTTAAAAATAATACGTAATAAAATGAATACGTATAAGAAAGTACATTTCTACAATATTGTAGAATCTTGCAACGAATCACACGTAACATTCATTGCATCGCTATATAAAGAGCTAAAAAGTTCGCGAAGAGTCGATAAAGTTAATTCACAAAGAGAAGAGCAGTATTGCCCGGGAAGAGAAATGAAATCCGCTTAATTTTACTCGATGATTCGACTAATTGTTACATCGTTAAACAGAATGAAACGTTTGTACGTCATAGAATTGAAAATGTAAAGAGGAAAAGAATCGGCTTGTTAAATAGTTAAACTGTTTAAGTTACCGCTTCGTGTCTTTTTAAATTTCATATCCGAAATGGCTATCGATTAAAAAAAAAATGTAATTCTTTTAAACGCATAGTTCTAAGAAAATCGAATTACAAAGATCGCACATATTTTACTTGAAATCAAGGAAGAAGAAATGCCAATCTGAAATAATCAGGAGAAACGTAAAGGAAGAAATGACTCGAAAATAGCTTGAGTTGAATTGCTTCGAAATTCAAAGAGCAAATCGAAAGGTTTGGAAAGTTCGTTTGGTGAACGATTCGATGAACGCGTTCGAATTGTTTGCAAAAGTGATTTTCAAGTCTGACGGTGTTTGCTATGGTAACACAACAGTCAAATCGGAAAGGGTGAGAGGTTAAACGAACAATACGTGTCGTCGTTAACCTCTTGATTTGCTTGCGTATGACCCATCACGGTAAACAGCTCGGTCATCACTATTGTGGACCACACTGAATTAATTAATCCTTTCATTAAATCTAGTGCGGAAACTCGCGCACCGCTCGAATCTATAACGCGACGCATACTTGTTCCGTGCGGTTTCCAAATTTAACACGAGGATTTTTATTCCTGTAGCTTTAATCATAGGTACCATATCACGGCCCGTAGTAATATCATTAATTGATGTACAAAGTAATATCAAACGGTGCGAATAGACCAGTAGAATAGTTTAAGTCGACATTTACGAATGTGAATATAACTAGCTGTAATGGAGAAGTAGAATTTTCTTCTATTAGACGCGACAACTTAAATTGAATCCTAAAATGAAAAGTGTCGCGCGTTATCGACTATGCTGATTTGAATCGATGAAAAACGAGCAAGCTTAAGCCTTAAACAACATCCGACAACCACGGTTACCTTAATACCTCGAACGTCTCCAAGTTCCAAACACCTGTAGAGCTTACTTGCCCGCTATGTCTATGACAGTAATCGTCAGCGAATCTGATACACGTATCGCGATAGTATCAAGACGTAGGATAATCTAAATCCACAGAAATAGTAAGCTTCCCAAAGACTACGTGATTTTCGAGAGTGAACATCGAAATGTCGCATTGAGCTTCGCTTTCCCAATATTGTTCCCTGTATCAGCTACTCCGGCAAACAGTCCGAGGCCGTTATCACAGGCACCACCGAATTAATTAATCCTTTCATTAAAGCTGCTGCGGAAGACCACACGGATGCCGACTGTCTGGTCGTAGCTGCTATGTCGCACGGAGAATCGGGTGTCCTGTATGCAGTCGACAATGTGTATCCAGTGGAAATGCTTTGGAGCCCTTTCCTTGGCAATCGATGCCCCAGCTTAGCAGGCAAACCGAAATTATTTTTCATTCAGGTCAGTTATCTTTTATCAATTGTAGCTTTCGACGTGATCGTCTGTTGTCGTTAATGAGCTCTAGATCGAATATCTATTAATATCGATGTACTATATTGGCGAACTTTTATCTATTTTGCATAAGCTGACGCACATGCAAAACAATGATACGTTACAGTTCTATAATGATACACGATTATTTGATTAAGCGTTTAGAACGTAGTATCGGCATTCTGTCAGTGACAAATATTCAATTTAAACCTTGCTAATGAATGTGCTTCGCTTATTGCTAATAGATATCCTGAACCGCACACGATTCAATATTCATCCGCGAAAACTAGTTGCCGTTTGCGAGAAGTCCCATGACGAGCTTGAAATTTAGGTCTTAACAAATATCCAGTCGCTGGCTAATCGATATTTAAATTATACGCGCCACGTCGTAAAAGAGATGTTATTATTATGGAAGAAAATTCAGCAATAGTTCACACTGAATTTATTAGCCGTTAAGAAAATATTACTAGAAATTGTAATATCGCGAAAACACACACACACATATATGAATTTTCGCAATATCCGAGTAATTGAATAACTTCCTATAAAAAAAATTCAATTTTTCGCGTTTCAACGTTCGTTTTAGATTCACGGAGACATAATATTTACAGAAGGTAAATACGATAGATGGTAGCAACAGCAACGAGAAACTTGTATTTATGGTTTTCGTGTACACCTAACTAAATTCTTCCCATGAATGTTTCGGTTCTTCAACTCTCATGATACTTCGTTCATTAGGGCTTTTTGCAGCAGCGGTGCCGAGTAATTTTGCTGGCAATTGAAACGGGTGCGCAACTAACAGCACATACGACGGTAGCTTTATAAATGAAAAGGACGTGCACGATTCTCGTGTGTATAAAAATCCGAATGTCTGCAATACGATCGCGGAATAATTAAAAAATTATTTGATCTTCGAAACGGAAAAGGGAAAAGCTCGAGCTACAAAGCGACGACGAAGCAATAGGATAACGCAAATATTTCACACGACAAATCTTGATTTCGTTCGCGATGTAATCCAGGTTGGCTCTCTTTCCATTTATCTGCTTCAGGATGATCTTTTGAGGATTTGCAACGCGAAGCGCATTACCGTGGAAACGCTGTGTTTCCTAGCTCTTTCATGGTTCCTCAAAACACTTATATACATGGTGCCTCTTTTAAGTGGAAACTGCGAAACACATATATCGGAAAAACGTGAACATGTCAAAGAAGTATAATATATCGTATGTAATATATATTAGAATATATAGCTTCTCGTGTGTGGAGCAGCGAGGAAGGTTTCAAAGTCGCGTAAATTTCTTTTAAACGGAATACCATATTTCCTATTCATGATACGATAACGTTTGTAAAGACAAATTCAGCGGGACACAATAATAAATTATTCCGTTTTATGGGAGATCGTAAAATTTTCTGAATCTTCCAAGTACTTTTAAATAATAATTTTTAGCAGTTCTTTTTTTTTATTTCTTCATCCTGTTGTTTGTAAATCTCCTTTCAAAGGTACACGATAATTACCCACGGCCACGCACAAGAAACAATTCTACTCTTTCTTGAATAGTTATACATTTTTGATAAATACTATGCTCGAGACCATTGAAAATCAGCAACGGCGAAGCATTATATTTTTGTAAGGACATTGTTTCGCCATTGTTTGAAACGTTTTATCATTTCCAGTCGAAGCGAACAGCTTATGTATCCCACAAGATAATGGAACTCTGTCGAAAGAATCGCATAATGCGCTGAATAATTATTACTACTTCCATGCAAAAGCGATAACCGCGAAGAAAGAAGTTTGTTTATTCGGAAGAAAATTGTCCTTCCATTTCGTTATTGTTTTACGATCTTTGCCATTCTTCCGTCCTTTCTTTTTCCGATAAGTTTTCATACGATCGGCGAAACTACTTCCTTTTGCGCTTTCCGTTTAACTGAAAACCTATACATTCAAATCGTTTTCATCTGTTGGTGTCCGCGGTTACAAAATCATGTTTTGTGCGATATAATGAAACTTGGAAAACAAGCTGTTTGGGCATAAATCAATTTGTTGCAACGTAACGTTTTGTTGTGTTTCCGGTACAGTGTGTTACCCACAATTAGATTTGCGAAAATGCTCATTCGTGTTAACAGTGTTCCGATCGGTTATTGGAAATGCGGAGCCATTTTTGTACCAACCACGGAATTTACAGAATAAACTGGTAATACAGGGAAACACTCGACGATCGGCTTCTATAAACAGTACGGCCAGCAACGTATATTTCGCGGGCGAATTAAAATCGCAAAACAAATTTGACGCGATCAACTCGTTGACGATATGGAGAATTATAAATATTGCTCGTCTGAGTCAGGGGGAATGAAAAAGACATTAGTACGTAATCTTTGAAATGGATACTGTGTTCTAATCAGAGAAGTTAGTTTTTCTGTAAGAATTTTTTTTCTTTAGATCGACACGTATACGCGAGTCTTTTGATAACGTCTTCGATAAGCGATACGAGATACCTCGAATCGTTATCGAATTTATAACGAAACACAGAAGGATTGGCCAGAATTTTACATTCTTTCGATCAGCGTCGTGTAAACTATAATGCCCCGTATAGAAAAAGCTGAAAACGGTCGATCTTCTGAAATGCACCCATTTACGAAGAAAGCACATACGTTATGTGATGAAACTTTTGTATAGAACAATTTTTCAACCAGTGCATAATTTAGGAGGTATTCCGGTGCGCAAGTTACGTACTTGTTACAAGTGATGGATCGCAATGGGGCGTTTGAAAATATTTCATAGTCACAACAAAAATAGGAAATCTAAAGGTGGAGCAGCTGACGGTTCAAAAATATCCAAAATTCTGCAAACGCCATCAACGTAAAACACTGAAAATTTACGCTTCCTGATTCCTGAAATAAATTAACACACATTTTCCCCACCGTCGAATTTTCCATTGCTCGAATTTAATCCTTTCCTGGTCTCCATCGTTATTCGAAGCAACGTAGCCGCCGGGAAATTCGAAGTGAGATCCGAGAACACGCGTTCATTAACTTCTACGTTTTTACGTTTTTCTACCTTTTGCTCGGAGCGAGAAAGAGAAACTTTCTCGTTACAAGAAATTAATCCCGGCCACAAAGAGTTAAGAGTTCGACGATAGGGGACACGTAAGGATTGAGGGAACAAGCTCGTTCTCGCTAGCGGGAAGAGGCACTAACGCTCGGGTTTTCCGGTTCTTCGCGACAAGTGGAGAGGCGGCGCGCACGCTAACGGAAGTGGAAAAGACGACATAGTTAATTATCCGTACGACGTTTCAAAGGAACATGAAAGAGTTTTATAGTTGACGAGGTTACTTCACAACTCGTTTAACAAGCTCTTGAATACGTACCACGTTGTGAACGTACCACGCGTGACATTAAGTCGCGGAAACTCGTGTCCGGACGTGATTACGTTTGCGATAAATGTGTAAGGACAAGGAGGAGGATCGACGTGAATTCGGTGGAGCAAAGAATCGCGCAGAATAAACAAAAAGTTTGAAAACCGAAGGTGTGACAACTACCCAGTCGCTACGCTCTTTTATTTTATCGTTTCTACCTTCCCCCTTTGTTCCTTCGTAATTTCTTTCGGAGCGTAACAGTAACACCACTGTAATTTTCAAGTGTTTTGTAGTTGTAAGCGGTGATTCCTAAATATGACCGATATCGTACGAAAATTCCAAAAAACATTTGCTTAAAGTTTGAATTTATTTAAAAATAATAGCTTAGAGAAGTATTTTTCACGTTTCCGAATATCTCTACGATACGAATTAAAATTCATCTGGACCATCCAAACTGAATTTTTTCTCATCAGAGAAGATAACCTGGATTAAATAGAGAATATTAAACATAAAACTACCTCACGATTTATGAATGTTCAAAATTAACTTATTCTGTTATTCCAACTCCTATTCATCTTTTCACCAGCATATTCAAACGCGGCTAGTTTGTGGCGTTTTAATGATACACGTGCGAGCATTACTTTTTGTCTTGCAATGTTCGAGTTACATTTAAGGACACACTGAACGGTGCAACCAGAAACGTCGAGATCGTATTCCTTCGCAATTTCTGCACAACTTTTTAATGCATCGTTGGCAACTTTAACAATTTATCTTTCAATATGAGAAGGTAACTTTTGTTTAGGTCCACCATTCTTATGTTTCCCATTCGTAGTAGGATCGCGTAAAAAATTTAATACAACTTTATGAGATCGTCCGAACTTACGTGCGATTTCACGAATTCCTAATTTTTGTTCTTTATATGCTAAGCTTGCTCTTTTTAAAACGTTGTGCTCATTAAACGCTTCACGAAAGAAACGCTTGAAATAAGTACAAAGTGTAGAAGCCGCGACTGTTCTGCTCTGATAATAAAACAATTTCCGGTTATACCTTGACATATGCATAGATCATGTCAATGATTTTCACCTGAAATCTATTATTAGATATATATTAAATCGAGTTCGACAGTGCCAGAAATATCAGTAGTGCTATGCATATATTAGGTTGTCCGAAAAGTTTCTTTCCTTTCATAAGTGAAATAACAGATACGCAACATTTGTTATTTTATATTATTTTACGGATTTATGCATGATCCATTTTGTAGTAATAGAATAAAATGGATCAAACGTAATTCAATAAAATAATATAAAACAAACAATGTTGTGCATCTGTTATTTCACTTATGAAACGAAAGAAACTTTTCGGACAACCCAATAATTATGCTCGAAGATGTATATGAATATACGAAAATATAAATATACATGGTGATATTCGAAACAAGTTACGCGTTTCGATTAAAGCTTCATTTGAGAAAACCATATCTCAGACGGAGAAACCTAATATTTATGAGTCTTTCACGCGACGTGTTCTGCGATATCACAGATAGCGCATTTATTTAAGGTCCTGTTTCGTAATAATTCAGCGTGCGTTTTAATCCGGCGTTGCTCGTGCGAGAGCCGCATAAATCAAACGGGCGGGGCACGTTTTATCGACTAACGACCGCGGAAAATCTGTAAATTTTACCGCTTTGTTGGCGCGTCTCGTTCCGTAAAACATTCTGAGATCGTTATTTGTATCACGTCGAATTCGTGTTCAGCCGACCGCTGTCACATATCGTCCAGCTTCGCAATTTTTGTCATCCTGAGAGCGATCCGCGCGAATCCTGTGACAGAAATTCGCATGATAATGTTGTCCCTTTCGCGCATAGAACACTGCGTAGAAGAAACAACGACGCGCTCGTCACGCATATTTCCTCTTCCGAGAGAACGCCAATTGAAAAATTGAGAAGTGAGAACAAATAAACGAAGAAATAAGAAGAGATTGGGCGGAATTGCGGAAAATAATATAAATTTACAGAACCAGTGGGTGAACAAGTTTTGGAGGGAGTACTGATTGCTAAGGAGAATTGGTTTTGGGGAATATTACTTTGGGATGAGTAGTAGAATGATGTACTTGTGGCGTAGGGATTTGTAATCATTGTATTCAACGAAGCTGGGGAAGATTTTTACATAATGCGTAATAAAGCAGATATAACTTTTGATTGATTTAAATTCTTTCTCGTGCTCGCCATATCGTTTAGTTATACAGCTGAAAGATCTGTACAGCTTGAAGATTCGTTTATCCCTTAATTCGAAGAAAATTATTTTCGTAAAATTCTGTTGAGTTAGATGAAAAATGTATACGGTGCAGTAACGTAAAGATCAGAAGGGCAACTTTACTTTAATTCGCTTTACTTTAATTTACCTTACCGAGTAAAGTAGGTCTATTAAATTTAACGATTAGTCGATTAAATCTTATGTATACATGCCACATATTGTCGGAAGTCACAAATTTCTATAAAAAGTCACGCCTCGACATTGTAGCAACTGGCTAACGTCCGTCGTAAATTTGGAAAGAGCATTTATGACATCCGGTTGCCAATTCCGCTTTATGGCGAGCGAGGGCAGAACCTGCACGCCAATTGTGCTATTTCCGCAGTTAAGTAAAACGTGATTTATAGCGGAATACCTAGTAACCAGTTCGACTGGAAGATCTGTAACGAGGTTCTTTTCCATACCAAGTGCTATAGGCATATTAAGCCGAACTTTTTTATCGATTGCCTCTATATCAACATCTATCGATAAACCTTAACAAATATCAACAACAATATCAATCACGAACGTAACGCAATTCAAAACGGCGACTATCATTAACAGATTCATTTCGTTCAACTTCGGATATTAGCATTTTGAAGGAAAATATCGTGTTTCGTTTAAACGAGCGCACAAAAAGAAACGTCGTAAGTCACTCGGCCACTCACGTATGCGTCTTCTTTTTCACAGTCTTGCCGTGGAACGAAACTGGACAATGGGGTGGAAATTATTCATGAGACGGATTCCACGCCCGGTACTACCTACAGCCTCCCTGCCTATGCGGATATTATGGTCGCGTACTCCACTTACGATGGTAGGTAGATGCATGTATTCTACATTTTTTACATATACTTTCGACATACCTACACGTACACACGCACAGGTATGCATACGTATACAATGATTGACGAACGCGTTGCGTGGATGTTCTGTTGGCGAGTGCGTGAACGAACTCCTTATTTCACGAGCCGACACGAACAACAATGCTCGAGCCAGGTACGTGCTCGACGAGGGCAAAGTAGCGGTAGCACGGGAGAGATTGTCTTCTCGAATTCGCGTTTCAATGGATGTTTGGCTCCTCAATGTGCGCGACAACGTGCGTGTGCTTCTGTTCGCGCTCCTGTACGCTCTTGTCGGGTCTTCATTTGCAAGTCAATAGCCGGAAAGAATAGAAGGACTATAAATTTCTATGCTGGCTTTCCTTGTCATGTTCGCGGATGTTTGTACGCAATGTGGCGAGTAGATGCAAACGTACTACATGATTTAGCACGGATGAAACGTACCTTTTGGACTTTATAATTAAAAACATGTAAATTTCGTGGATTTTTAGGAACATTAGACTTACAAATCTAAGTGGTTAGTCGCGCCTGGTTTAATAAAATATGAGCAAGCAGTCGATGTGATCAGGTCTGTCAGAGCGATATCCCATTAAATCGATTATACATGCAGCAAACCGGAAACGGTACAAAATAATTGGTCAGTTTACGGTAAGAAAGGTAAAACGAACAAAATTTTCCTAACTTCAATAACGTTTTACAACTCTTTACTAGAGTTGCAAGATATCGTGACAAAATATGTAGGTTAGTTATACTTATTTCGCAGAAATATTCTTATCAGAACAATTTGAATTAAATTAATTAAGTTATAAATGATTATCTTCTAAATTAACTCGGTAAAGATAATTTGAACGAAGACGAAGAACAAAGAACGAACAATAAAGGCGATGTCAAAAAATTCTTTATTCCAAAGAATTTCTTTGAGCAATTCGTGCAAATGCTATTAAAGAGGTCTCTCAGAAGGGACTACAATATTGTGTCAACTTTGCATAAGAGATATTACTTTCCTCATTCATTTATTATCTTTCCCATGCAATAATACGAACTTATGGGAAAGGCTTTTATACAGTTAAAAGGAAACTTAACATAACGAGATAAATTTAAATTTATATGGAAAAATGATCGATTAACTCTTTTATTAAAATATCGTACACGATCTGCGGAATAGACGTCGATTTTGAGAAAAAAGGCAAACTGGACTTTCGTTCAAACGTTCAGAGCGTTCAAGCTGTAACGCGAAACGACACTCGTGGCAGCCTCTAAATTGCCGCAGAATCTGAAATCAATGCGCAAAGGCATTAGCAATAATTTCGGATATCTTCGTCTCGCGTAACCTGGCCGGATACACGTAATCGGTAATATCAGTTTATCCGATTTAGCTTATGTAGATTTAAACGATAGGTCGTAGCAGCGCGTGGGTGACCTACAATCGTAGGCAGCCAGTCATTTGGAATATTAAGCTTAGAGAACAGCGATCTATCGACGTTCTGAATAGCTCAATTGGTTAGGGCAATCACCTGACAAACGAAAGATCCGGCTTTGAAAACTGGTCCAGAAAATCAATCAAATGATACTTTCCCTCTTCGGCACAATGGAAGTCGCTTTGAACATCTGCTACGATGTAATTATTCGCCCGAATGTGACGATTCGTAAGTGAAAACTTCTATCATTCGTAATCCTCATTTTCTCTGAACAGAAATGCGTGTTATAGATGAAGTATAAAATTAATTTATCGTATTAATTTATTTGTTCGTACGTTAATTCAAGTATTCCTTTATCTGTATGCTATTACGAGACGCGAATTTTATCCGAAATCTTGCACACCGTTAACAAATTGAATAATACCTAATCATTCGGCAAATGGACACGCAACCGCAGTTGCTAATACCTCGTGGATATTTGGCAACAAAGAACAAAAGGAATATTTCACGCCGCTGTCCGGACCAATGTTCTTCGTTCGTGCTAATTTATCGGGGAAAACGTAATAAGCACCCGAACTCAAATTGCATGCACGAATTATTACATTAATCGCGTGTAACCTGCTTTGAGCTGGTTACACATAAATACGTATAAGCGCGATATTTCGTCGCTACAAAGCGTCTTTGTTCGCCGTTTACCCACCAGGATGTCGCATAAATAATTTTCATTTATGCTTCGTCCTTCTTTAATCCGCTTACTTTCCAAGGCACATTTTCAAGCGAACGAAGAAGGAGGATTTAAAAATGCTGGTTTTCGTTGACGACGACCCGAGACCGTTGCCAAGCCTGGCTTGACCTTTCTTGACCTACCACCAGGTGGATTTTTCCCATCAGTGAAAATGTCCATCCGTAGAACAATTACCTAACTGGTCTCTGCTAAATATTACTAAAGTAATACAATGGTCGCTGGCGTTTTCATTTGTGATCCAACGAACGCATAGTTCAGCCACGGTGAAACCTACCCAGACTATATCATCGCTCGAGTACAATACACAAGCTGAAACATTTCCTCCGCGGGTGAAATTACGAAAAATTATTTTCAAAGGAAGAAGTAGTACAGAATGAACTTCATGATTAACAGAGTTATGCTTTGTATTGAGAAGAATACGATGGCCTACGTTTAATGAAATTAATTAAATCGACACAATGGTACAGAATTAATATAATAGTATAAGAAAGGAAGTGGTTAAATTTCCCAATTTTTAATGAAAAATATCGAAAGCAGACGCTCTTATCGCACATATCTCTTCTTAAAAGTAATGGAATATCCTTTTGAGAGAATCAGGATATTGAAGCGCTTCTCGTCAAAGTAAAATTCCAAAGAGTCCTAGAATGTCGAAGCAAAGACGACGAGATTGCTTCACTATTTCCAACAATAGCTACGAGTATACTAAAGCTTAACTTCGCTATTATAGTCGCAAATACATCAAATAAATACTCAACCTCTTACGCGGTGGAATAATCAACCGCCTGACTTAAGCTTTAATGGTTCGATCGGCAGAACGTTTTCGTTCAAAAGACCGAATCGTCAGAACCTTTAATTAATGGTCGAAAAAAGCGAGCGAATAGCAGAGGATAACTAGGTGCGGAGAACATAATTTAATTAAACCGGAAAATTTGTTGCGTGGAATTTAATTGAAAGCTCGACGTTCGACAATGTCGGTTAATTATCGCTGTGGGAGTGTGTAATTGAATAGGCGACGCGATTAAAATTTTGTCCCCCGGCGAAAGTCGGGAACTTTACGTCACGATGTTCCGTTATAGTTCAGACAGTTTCTTCGATAAAGGAGGAGAGAGGCAACGATCCATAACAGAAGCGATATTGTCGCGATTGTTCGTGGACGGCAGCGATACGACAGATTTATTGTTCCGACCAGGCTGGCGCAGATATCATTGACTCGCGTCACCGGCCGAACATCGATCTCCTCGACCGCGTCATCGAATTGACAGAGTAAAATATTGAGTTGCGCGTCATTTTGGATCGTTAACCGCGGTTGATTTGCGTCACGTGTTAAATAAACGGATCCTATTGACGGGAAAACGGACAACGATATGGTCAAAATTAGTCACAAAGCATCGTGTAGTACAACCTTCTACAGTCGCGTGGACGATACATCGAAAATTAGTGTATTTGGTCTTTGTGCGTTAAACACGTTCAACGTTTGATCATCGCAACGTTAATTATGTCCTAGCGTTTCTACCTTTAAAGTCAGACTTTACGGATTTATCACATATTTTTGGAAAGCAGAATGTTCCATGCTGATAAAAAATTACGAACAAATAATTCAAAAATGTACCAAAGAGATCTATATTCATCAATTCGATATGCACGTCGAACCATCCTATAAAATATTCGTGAAAATAATACACGGCGCTGGGAATATCGCACGGGTTAAAATAACGTCTCTTAATAATAATATTCTCAGTTCCTGCATAGGAACCCATTTATATGTATACGGGTACTAAATACGCATGTTCTCGAGCTACAAACAGGATAACGGCCAATCAGATTGTTAACAAAATTATTTGATAACATTCTCATGGTTTCTGGTGACAAAGAACCGTGATTGTTCCGTGTATATTGAATGAGGTGAAAACGCGTGGCCACATAGCACGGAGCAGCGAGCGGCTCGTTGTTGGCGTATAACATTTTCCAGCTTTGTATGTATTTTACGCCGGTGTCAGCACGTTCGCGTGGAAATGTTCTCGCACAGAAGCGTCCAGCTGCTTTTGAAATAGCTCGGTGCGTGGTAAATCATTGTTATATATATTCCGACGACAACAGGAATCGTTACAGATTTCGTTGCGGGACAAGTAGAGCTACACGAACGGTGTTGCGCGTTTATTCGTGAATCGACCGGCACCGATATCGGCCGCAATATCAAATAATAAATGGTGACTCCACCGTGCTTCATAATTACATCGTTACAACCGATCGTATTCCATGCAATATAAGTCCGGTTCAATAGCACAGGGAATATCGTATCCATGCGAGTGCTTGGATCTTGGATTCGTACAATCGTGACTGAAGTACGATTGAACATTGCAAAATTAAATTCACATTTACTGAAACGAAACAATTATCAGTGAAATATCTCTTTCGATGACGTCACGTTGAAAATCTGCCAATTGATACGTAGTTATAAAAGAATTACCAAGATTTTCATATTAACTGTGCAATGAGATCCTTTTCAAATATAATTGCTTTAAGAACTGCGATCGAAGTAGCGAAGCGAACGAGATTCCTGAAAAAAATAACACGTCAAACGAAACCAATTATGCAGTCATTTAATAGTATACTGATTAAATTCAGACGTCGTCTGTTTCGATAAATATACGATTTCGTGGAGATGTATGCTTGAAAATTTTCGATACGTTGCGAAAAACGTTCTTGAAATAGGTGACTGAATTACAGAGAGGTGTATCGCATATTTTTAAGTCCATATTTATTTTTCATTTTAAACAAGATTTTATTAAATGAATATTTCATAAACACGACCGGCAACTGCACAAGTACGATCCTCTTTTTCATCAAACTAAAATTGTATTGTCTCCTGTAAAAGTCAAACTTTTTGACATTTTTTCCAATAGTACGAAAAACAACGAGCGAATTCTTCGGACATTCTTTCAGAATTCTTTAGAAAAACGAAACGAACATTCTTTGCAAGCATTATTATAAAGCTTGTCGCCAATTAGAGGTACATTCTGTTAAAAATTTATTTTTTATCTTTTTATTCGGAACAACGATTTATTTCATCGTTTCAGACTATTTTAAACCATTTTTATTTTAACTTATCTGATATAACTCGAACGCTATGCAATATATGGAGGGGCATGCACGTTCACTCGCTTATCGGATTTTTGCAAGCCTTCGTTTATTTTATCGTGATTTGCGTGATGGTCAGACCGTGTACACATGCCTAACAGCTGCGTTAAGAGAATATTCGCTTCGTTCCTCGCCTATCGTGATCGATATCGAGGAAGAAAGTGAGCTGCCAGAGAGACGGGATGCTCGAACGAAAAGTACCGCGAATAGCGATGAGACGATTCGTCGTGGTGACGAAAAAACTTCGAGAAGGACTGCTGCTTTTAAAGAACGCTCTCCACTTCAGCTCATCGCGTGAACTTTTTCTTTTCTTCTCTCGCCGAATGGTAAAGAGATACGGCTGGACCTGCAGCTGCGATTCTTCCGTGTCTCGAGAAGGATCGTTTTAAGAAATTGATTTGTCTGCAAGTGATTTATTACCGATTTATTAGCGATTAGCGATTTAGAAGCGATACGCTCTAATGGTATTGGATTTATCGCAAATTATCTTCGCTGAAATGGATTTCTAGGGCCGAACTGATCGTTCGAAAGTTAGGCTTACGGTCGCCGAAGTATCGAAGGGGTTGTTATTTCGAATATTGCGATAAAACAATACGTGAAAGTTAAACTTCTATCCTTCTCGTCATATTTCACGTAGAGTCTATAATACACTCCACTGACAAAATCGTTTTATTTCTTCTTTTTGTGCATTTACATCGTTTACCATTTCAACTCTTCAGACATGGCGAGCATCGAATAACACGTTGCTCGTGAAAAGATCTGCTTTAAAGCGTTGGTGACTCCTATCCTCGGTGCGACTGTCACTTAAACAATATGGTAACAACGTACGGCAAGCGTAGGTTCTAGAGTACATCAGTTATACATTGAAACGCGAATGGCTAGTGTCTCGGCACGTTCATAACGAAAATGTTTCTTGTGAACGATGACGATTATGGAACGCGACAATGGTACCAGTACTCGTCTTCTCCGCGTTGCATTAGCGTTCTGATGGTAACGCCTTCCTTCCCTTTGTCTCTGCCGCTTCCGCCTATTGTTAGACCGCAATTATTTTCCTGCTGCTGCGACTCGAGCCCCCGCGGAAAATATATTTTCATCTAACGCTCGATCCATCATAAGCTGCAAGATGAAACTTTCGCGTGCCTCTAACGTTTTCAGTCTTCGTTCATCATAATTGACGCTGCCGCCGTAATAGCTTCCGTGTACGTTCCAAGTGAACGCAATGGAAGAATTTAATAGGACGGAGGCATTGCGATGGAAATCTTTTTTCTCCAAATTTTTTGGTAAAATATTTCTTCTAAGAGATCGTTTGCTAGAGCCTGTATACGAAAAAGGATGCTATCCACCGGGTTAGTTGGAAGAAACTGGTTTCTCACGTTACTTGTTCGTGAATTTTTATAAAGATTTTATAAACATAAACTTGGACAATGCAAATAACATTATATATGATATGAGATGAAACATCATTATCTTTAGCCGTTTAAATGCTCTACGTTGTACGATGCTATATCACTCTCATATATTATCAGCCTCGTATTCGACCATTTAAATAGCTGCATACATTTGCGACACTCCATATATTCCTTTCTACTACTAACGATAATTCGCTGTCGTTGCGATGCTACCACTATCTTCTTAGCAAGTCGTGAACGCGCAAGAAATCGAAAAACCCATGAACGAAACTCCTGGATTAAACAGTTCTAAACGAGTTTGTAGGTGCAGCAGCCGGTTACTTGGTCCTCTCTCTTATTTTTGTTGCCTGATTGCGTCTATAAAGATGCCGTATTCTTAGGTGATGGACGGTCCTTGATGAGGTCATTAGTTGGTTTCATAAACCACGTCCGCGTAACCGGTGGCTAAAGATCGGCCTTAATGGTTGGTCGGTTTAGCAGAGGTAATTCGAAAGACTACAGTCAATTCGCGAAGATATACAACAACGACACCGAATCCTACATTCCGCATAAATGCTCTGCTCGAGCAAACCTGATAGTATACTCGAATTGAAACGCTATTTCTTGCAAGTCACTTCTCCAACCCACAGCGTCTCTTTACGGAGAGATAGCTCTGGTGGGAACGTTTCATTTATGACAAACTCTATGATTTTGCTGGAAACGCGCAAAGCGATCGCTCCTACTTGCATCTGCCTATAACATGCACATATGTACAATATATATACAGAAAGAGAGAGAGAGAGAGAGAGAGAGAGAGGAGGGAAACGAGTTAGAGCGAGTTTCTCATCAGAAAACTGTTCTTCTATGAATTTCAGGTTTTTTCTCGTGGCGAAATCCGGAAAATGGTTCCTGGTTCATACAGGCTCTTTGTCAAGAGCTGAACAAGAACTGGAAAACCCATGATCTATTAAGGATGATGACTGCCGTAGTCCGACATGTTTCGATCGAGTATCAATCGTACAAACCGGAGAAGAAATCGTTCCACCAGAAGAAGCAGGTACCATCCCTCGTTTCCATGTTGACGCGGTTGCTGTTCTTCGGCGATGTACCACTCGAATACCACGCGAAAAATAAAAACGGAAAATAGCAATTCGGCTATTGAGCGATTCAGTTGAAGCGAGGCGTAAATCCACAGATTTATATGTTTATGCACGCACACGTATGTAGAAAACCGTGTGTATAGTATTTTGTAGATATTTTATCTCGATTCTCGGTTGCTGGACGTTAAGCGGATTAAACTTTCCGTAGCTATTTCCTTAGTACGTCGAATTTTTATGAAAAGATCGTGGCGAAAAGTTGGCGTGATTGATCAACGAACCGCGTGAAAATGTAAATTCAATCTCGCGAGGGAATATCGAGGGTATAATTTTAATTAGCGCCGGCCGTAGATTTTCGTTGTACAAGTTTAAAGAAGACCTCGGTCCTTAGACCGATATATAAGGGGCGGATAACGAAGTGCGCGCATTACTTCATTTGCAGCTGTTCACGGAGTTTAATGAATGCGGTAAATAACTCGCTTTCTGAGATACGAACCGTAGAAATTCGTTCCGTTTTTAAACAAATTAAAAGTCACTTTACGGTCGGCGTTTAAACAAGCGCGTTTTACGTCGCGAGCGGATGCGTGGCGATATATTTTGATTATTTTACCGCGTGTACTCGTTCTTCGGTGTTTTATGCCGACGTGCGTTTTGCCGTAAACAACCATTTGCGCTATATAAAGATGAACACCTCTACGAGGATGTTGGCGATAAAAATTAAATTCCTTTATGAGCGCGAGGAAGCGTAGGCAAACATTTCCGGGACACGTGCATTCCAAAATTTAACGTCTTTATCTTTCTATTAATTTCTTGCCATCATCGTTCAGCCGAGCATAATCTACATATGAATTACGAAGAATACCGATACATTATGATTTGTAAACGTAATTAAAATTTGTACGCAATCCGTTTAATATGTTACGGTTAGTTGCTGCTTTCGATAAATTATGTAAAAGTACAAATAATGATCATATATAATTAAAATATGTATGTTTTTGTAATTGATAATAAATTACCTCTGTCACAATGATATAACAGAATTGACGAGAGTGAAGTTTTATTTCACTGAATTCTAAGGACTTTCCAGATCTGTATCGATGTAATTGAAAGCTACACTTTTTGAAATGTAATTACATTATCATATCATTGCCTTGTATTAAAAAGAAAGTTTCCATTCGTCTCGTAATGGAGGGAACGTCGGCCAACGACTTTAAACAGATTTAATGGAACTACTGAAAAGTTTTGTAATATTAATCCGAGCATACGTTAGAAGATACTCGGGGAAAAAAGTATAATTGGATCGTATGAACAGTGGAGAAACATGGAAGAGACGAAGACGTAAGAAAGCAGGCGGAAACAGCAGTTTATTGTCAGACGTGTTTTGCAAACAGCGTGACAAGATCTACCGTCTGTCCGTGGCTTTTGCTATATGAATTACGCCGAGGATATTTTCAGACAAACATTACTTGAGTTAATTAAAGTTTTAAAAACGCAATTTTGAGATAAATGTAGCGTAAAAATAATATAAATGTTACGCATCGTAGAATCTTTTTGGAAATATAAGAAATTTGTTTCATTGAACCTCGAAAAGAAAAAAAAAACTATCATAGCCTATGAAGTATAATAAACAGTTATACTAAGTCGTTAATAAATCGTGGAGAAACATTTCGTGCTGGAATCAATATTCCCGATATCGGCGCAGTACTACTATATATTATTATATTAATATCGATGTCAGCGCATGTTCAAAGTAAAGTGAGATATTACACGTACTGTACCAATCGACAACCATATCATCCGTTATCAAGTAAATATCGATTGCTGCACTGATTACAGTAAATCAGATGGTGGCAGTTCAATTTTCTTAAATTGCACGATTTGGATATAATTTCCATGTAGAGCCCTATATTAATATGTTATCAGATTAAATTACAATTAACGCCACTTGTTTCCTATATATCTTATTTCTATCGTAGTCGTTAAGCCAACACTGTAATTAGTGCTGTAATTACCAACGTAATTATTATATCACAACTTTGACGGAATTTGCATAAGGGCATAGAGTATCGATTATTACATTATTAACAACCAGATAGCAAACTGTTATAGCATATAAAATCGAGAATCTTTAATTAGACGAAATGACAGAGTAAAAACATTTGAAAAATTCTTATCGCCTATGTCCCACTCGTGTTTGTTTTCATTCTTCCTTTTCTTTTTCTCTTTTTTCGTTTGCTCTCGCAATCTTTTAAAACATACGAACATTCTTCGAATCGAGTTACACATTTACGAGGTCTGTTCTTTTTTTGCACCTTGTCTACCAAATTGCAGTTCACGCACCGTTAAAACACCCCCATAAATATATACCCTCCCGCTGGAGCATGGTATGGTTATATACTTTCCAAACCATCGGCGAGAAACACATATAAAGCACATATATCGAGGAAGCTGGAAGAAATGGAAGAAACAAACGACCAGAGGAATATAAGAGACATGTTGGACTAGACCCTGTACAATCAGTCGTGGCAAAACATCAGGAGACTACGGAACGCAAGATGTTATTGGATCAAAGTAAACTGATAGCTACGATAAAGGAATATTTTCTCGGAAAATAGAGAAAAATCACGTAGATAAATCCAAAAGCATTGATAGAAATAAAATTTCGACGTGACTTCGAGTCATACACTGATCGACCGAGAATCTTCATAAATGATATAGTATCCGGATATATGGCCAGGAGTTATCCACACCAATTCCTGCAACTTGCGACAGGTCTCGGCGTCATCTACAATCCGTATCGATTTAATTCTACCCGATATCAGAATAAAAGAAATATAATATCTTTATTTCGTATTATAGGTACGAGATGGTCTTTGTCGGATCATTGAGATTCGTACGATCAAAGTAATACCAGCCATAAATATATTTGATTATCTGATCTAATATATGATTAGGAGTGAGATAGAAAAAAGAGAGAGAGATGACCTAATTCAACAGTTTCTTATTACACTCTTACATATTCTGCCTCCCTCGTACGGTAAAACGTCATAGAGAGGGAGAGAGAGAGAGAATACGAGTGGGATAATTTGATCCAATTTCTGGAAAATCATCTCTGCGAACATATGGCCACTTTCGATTCCGATCGTTGGCTATATATATCCGGTTATTATATACGTAAATTTCAATAAATCGAAATTGAACTAATGATATATGTATCAAGCATTAGTTTCGTAACACAAATAAAACTGGCTTTACTATTTCCGCAAACGTTACGTGTAAATTAATAAAATAAATATTGAGATATGTGTAATTTTCTGTGCTGGACTAGGTTAAACGCGCAGTAGGAATACTTGTATGCGAGTATCAGTGTGTGGGAGTATGTGTGTGCACGGCGTCTCAAAAACAGATGGATGTAAACTGTTCAGTCCTTAGAAGCATCTGGAAGAGTCGTCGGTTAACAGTCGGGTACAGAAGAAAGTGCTGAGACGCGTGCAGATATGTATCGATAAATATAATAGAGATCATCCATTAAATAAACGTATAACTATTTAAATATTAATTAAAAGTGTAAATTTTGTGTTCCCATAACATTATTTCGGCTTCAAAGATCCAAAATTCTCAACAATAAAGATCAACTTAATCCTATTTAATACATTTGCTTTGTATCCATGGAACACATCCATGAAATATCGTATTTCGCTAACAGATAAAGAATTAGTTAGTTATATAATTTTCTTATTAATTATAGAAAACGAGATACCGTAGTAAGTTGATTTGCTTTTATATATATATAAATTTAATAGACCATTTTTTAGTGAATCATACGTATTTGCCTGCCGCTCACGAACTAGTTCAGGAGATTCAGAAATCCTTGGTCGCTGAAAGTTTGATCTGTACGGTTCTTGAACTACTTTCCTATCAAAGGGAAACGAAGTCCTTCATGCAGGATAGATGCAGACGTCTGTTTGACCGTGCAATGACAATTCGATTTCATTCACTTCACCCCCGTCTTCCACTGTGCTAAGTGGATCCTGCAGGCAAACGGAGCACGATAGATCTACGGCTCGTTTGAGGCTGGGTTAAAGGGTTTCGTTATGCGGGTTACAATTCTCGGCTTGTTGCTTCAGAGTAGCAATGGAACACAATAGACAAAGCGTATCAAGGCGACATCGACGTTGTTCTAGCAAAATTTCATTCGCCGATGTTGGGAATTTTTTTTCTCCTTTCATACAGTGGAAGCGTATGCTTTGAAAATTGTGACTCCGGCTACGACCCGCAATTTTGAAAAATTAATCGCTTAAATTCAGCTAAATTTAGAAGCAATAATTTCTGTAGCTCTTAAACCGACGGAAAGTTATTATTTCAGAAGAAGATATCGTTTAAATTTGGCCACTTATTTTTTGTAAAATAGCTCATTTCGTTTGGGGTTAGCCTGTCACGTTACTTTCAGCAATACATCACGATGCAGTTTTGTTTTTCACACGATTTTTGTTATTTCACACGAGTATTTACACGAGCTCTGTCGCGTAATATTCGTTTGTCTTACTTTGTTATTCTAATATATGAATATGTATTATCCCGGTAACTCTCCACATTATTCTCGCCGAGGCAGGCTATCTACTACGAACGTATTAAGGAACCTGGATTAACATCGACATCGTAATTTCGTCCATCCATTGTGTTCTCTCTCTCTCTCTCTCTCTCTTTTCACATATCTAACTTTTCAATATTCTATACGGTGTGGTGAACATGGATATACTTTTCAATGGAATTAAGCTATGTCGTTTGCTATACGGTGTACCACTCGCACCAACAACAATACACCGATCCTGTCGTGATGATAAAATGTTTCATCCTAAAGAAAACGAAACGCGCGTCGGTAAACAATCGAGGATTTTCTAGCTCGCATACTATCGATCCTTTCTATCGAATACGAGTGAAAAACCTTTGATCACCGGTCAGCAAAATTTTCAATTCAATAATTCATCTGGTGAACTGGCAACAAGTCGAACCATTCGGTCCCTGTAGCCGTCGAGCAAGTATGTTCTTGAAGATGAACTACTTGAGACTAAGCGGATCACTGATTCGCTTCGTCAAAGGATGCAAGTGCTTCTGTCCCTTCATCGATCAATGCTCGATTGGACGTAGATCTAGGTAAGAGGTACTTAGAGAAACCGTGTGTTTGAGGACTACCAGTTACGATAACCGCATCGTTCATCGGCCGATCTGCACTGAAATTATCGGTTAGCGATTCTAAAAATATCCAAGCGGAGCTTTACGATATCTCGTATGAGTTGTTATACTCAAAGAATTAGCGGTGGTAGTACAGTTTCCCATAAAATGTACAAAATTTGGCATACCTCGTACAAAGAGTGATAACGTAGTTGGAGTTGCTATGATTTGCGTTCGATGGTAATTAGTGCGACAGAATTTCAGCTTTGGGATTATTACCGTTAATAAATTGAGGATTAAGTTGTTGTATTTTAGTATGATTAATTGGGACAAATACAAGCTTGATTGATGAAGAACAGTAGTTCTTATAGGCTATATGCAACGCACCTAACAAGGTAAAGGGAAGACAGTTTTGATTGATTGCTTGGAAAACAAGCAATATAATTTCCATTATGATATCCAAAAGCACCAGTATCGGAAACTGTTCCTATGTTGTGATTTGAAGACAATTGTACGAATATATCCAGTCACTGTCTCTCTGCTATGAATATTTATTCTATCATCGTAGAAACGATTAAGCAACTATACTTGTTAGTTACTTTCCTAAACGCAGTTTAAAGTGTTCTGTGAATATACAGCGAACATGTTTGCTCAGTATAAGTGAACCGATGTTTTCGCTCAGAGCGTGAATTAATCAGGCAATAATGGAAATTTGACGACGTTAACGATATCGAAATGTAACTTACAAACGAGAACTGGTTTTTCCCGGTTTTCGGCCACGAAATGGTAAAGTATTGTTTGCAGTTACACGTTACACGATGTTTTACGCAATCAACCAAGTTTCGGAGTCAGGAATTTCCCTGGGAAAGTGAACGAAATAAATACGGCGATTCGAATTCCAACAATTTACAAGAACTTGGTCATTAAATACGAATATCAATATATACATTAACTGTAAACATAAAGTTTGATCGAGTTGTCAAAATGCCGAATGAGTATGAAGAACAGTACAAACAACACGGGGTTTTGAAATAAAATTTCGTCGATCTTTGTTCGCGGCATAACTGCCATAGCTTCGAAAAGGAAAAGAGAGAACTCGTGCCAGTTGGTGTTTCCAGTAGATTGCATTACGATTTTTAATTCGTACGCCTTTTACACTGGTATCAAGCAAACTTCTATTTTTCTCGAAAAAAAGAAAAAACATGGTTATATGGTATATGATGGAAGCGGCTTTCACGGAAAATATTCGAATTCCAACCAATCCTATAGAACTTTCTATGAAAAATGTCGGTCTATATAGCGTTGTTTGCAATACTACCAAAATAACTCGTTTCTAAGCGAAACGTAATTTCTGGAATTTTAATATAACAAGATTGCCATGTAATTCGTCTTAACGTAGCTACATGCTATCCAATCAACTCTACGAACTTCGCGACTCTGCTATAAGTTAAACTTTGCCAGAAACTTCAATGCGCTTTCACTTCTCCTCTATCCTACCTTCATATCGAGCAACATCGCATAAAGTTTGTCAACTAAATCAACAGTCGAAAGCACTTTTGCCTGTTAACAACGATCGTAGGATTGTCAAACGCAGCCACTTAGTTCCATTTAGTTTCCTCAACGATACAAATCTGTTCCTGATCTATAACGTTCGAGTTGTCCTTTATTTCGACTCACCTACCAAACGGAGTTCGTGCATACGCCATACACCGCAAATTAACCAAACGTCAGATTTGTTTCGTATCGTTGATCCTGCTTTCCCAACGCTCACGATATTTAGATATTTCTAAAAATCCATTCAAGGCCAGAGATCTCTCACGCTGCATCACGCACGCTAGATCATCCCCGTTAGCGAGATTTTATAACTTATATGTTACAACTTTCCTTTCTTCCCTCTTGAACTATATCTATTTGTAACGCAATCTATGCGAGCTTCGATACTCGACTGACAAACGAACGAGATACTCATCAATCTAAACTTGCAATGTTTTTCCATATGGATGGGGCGTACGAGCGCGTACGGCCGCGCGGGCACCCGGATGAACAATCTCTATTTGCATATGTATGTCTACAGATTGTACGCGCTGTTCGTCATTATGGATATATGTACGTACATATATGTTTACAAATGAACGTATGAAAAAGATACGAGCCGCAAAGTGGCAGATGATGCCCGTTTGAAAAATATCCGCGACCTGCCTCTCCTCCGTTTCCCCACTTGTTTTCTTCCTTTCGTTTCTTTCCCTTTTTCTTCTTATTTTTTTTTCTATGCCTGGCTTCTCTGGTCGAGAAACAGACGATTCGACTTGCGCATATGTTACAAGGGCATTATTTATATTCGACCGTCAAATGAGAACCGCGCACATCGGCTTTTGCCACGTATTGTTTCATTTTCGCTGGGGTCACTCATGGATAATGTATGCTGACGAAGCGACGCGACGGAACGAAAACAGCTAGCTGCTAGATTGTACTTTATGTGGGAGAATTATTTTGTCCGCAACAATGAAATCACAAGTAACATAAATTTAAAAGAGCACGCCGTTCGTCCCGTAATGGAACTGTAAGAACAGATAAGGTAAAAGTTCTCCAGTAATTTAACTATGCCAACAATGAGATACAGATATTGTACGTGGTTTAGATCTTATCGTTTCGCGTTTGCACGTCGACTTTTGTTTTCTCTGTGATCATTGCGAAGATGCAAAACAAACGTGTCTGGTAGAGAAAATTCGTTAAGTTGTTCACGAAAACAAATCTATTCGAACTAAGTTGATTTTGAATATTTTCATAAACGATTCATACTTAAACGAACTTTGATCGGAAGTAAAATATACGCAACGCAGAAGAGAGATCAGTTGTATCTTAGAACAACTTTGACGACATATTATTAACTTTCTCGTATTATATTAACCTACCTCAGAACTAAGTTAAATCATGTTCGCAGGTTTATATCACTGGTTCTTGCTGCTAGAAACTCGTGGAACTTAATCTGTCTTCGTCGACCAAACGTAACTACGCGTATTGTGTACAATACAGCGTACAACGATCCATAAAACTATCATCTCCCTTGGCGATTTATCAACAAAAATATCGCTCGAAATTCTATGCGTTGGTTCATACGTGGAAACATGTTTTTTCGATAGTAATTTATCTGCAGAAGGCGCAATAAGCACACACAAACTTGGTAGCTGTGCAGAAGTCTGAAAAGGTAGTAGATATATCACGAATCCTTTTACTGTAACTGGCGTTATGTTGACTCGAACGCGTTTCGATTGGATCCACAGAGAAAGCTTCTCGTGCCTGTACAGAGTCGAGCTTTCGTTCACCGAATTACCCGGACAAGAAGATCACACGGTTGTGCTTCAGTAGCAGACACACGGTATACCGAGAGCTTTCGTTCTGCGAATGGAACAACCGAGTTATGCCAACGTGTTCTTGGACGAGCGACGGTATAAAAACATGCCGTTTAAAAGCAGTTTCAAAGGTGCTTTATGGCGATGGTGAAAAGAAAATGTTGCAGAAGGACGTTGGAAAGAAGAGTGATGTCGATGAAGGAAATAGGAGTTTAAAGAAGTATCTCAAAATAGTTGTTTAAACGTGTACGTTAACAAGAAGGATTAACAACTACGACAGGAAAAATGAAACAGATTTATTTCTTTAATCGCAGGAAAAACAGTTCTTTCGTTAACATGGCCCAGGTCTAGTTAGTGAATAGGTATGCGTTAAAGAAAATTATAATACGATATTTTATGGACATGTTTATTCAGTAGCAATGGTCGTAAAAGATGCACAACTACGAGACAGGATGAAAGCATCGATAATTAATATATTATAATAGCGGCGAATAACCACGAATTCCCAAACATGCCGATAAATCGATTTTTAAAGCATAAGCGTTCGTACGGTTATGCAGCTTTCATACAATTACGCTAAATTGTAAAAGAAGCAACAAGCGATACAGTAAAAAAAAAAAAACTTACGAGCAGCTCGTAAACTATTTATGAACTCGATACCAGCCATATTATAAAGAGGATGATCGGGCGTATAAATCGTAAGAACAAAATCAGTTGAGAGAAGACGAACAATTCTTGCGTCAGACGCGACATCGTTCTTTCGACGGCAATCTGCGTTAAATTGGAACAGTAATTTTTAAAACAACGCATCGATCGTTTCCAATACGTAGCTTTCTATTAATATCGTTTTTATATTTAATAGCGAGGTAATTTTTAGTTTTATTACGCATAAACTTTACAGATTATTACTGTTAACCACTGTAACGCGTGAAGTCTGAAGGAACTTTTAAGGGAAGAGTAGCATATTACTTTGAGCTTTAAAACTTTGTTGTACTTACTCTTCCGTGACTATACTTATTTAAAAATCTGTGTTTTTTTTTTTTTTTTTACTCATCTTTCCGAAACTTCTACTTTATATACTTCCTCAACTTCTTCCATCTAATTTAAATTCACTTGGAGAATAGCCGAAATAATAACTCCGTTGGAGAAATCCCACGAATGCATCGATTCTGCCCGCTGCCTCTTAAAAGCGAGCAAACGACTAATAGAAAATAAAAATAAAAGTAATGGAGAACGTACGAGTAATTTCGAAACCAAGCAATATACTTAATTCGACGATGTAAAAGTTTCAGACGGAAATAACAAACGGCACTAGTATGTAAATGGTCGAGTCGTTAACTAAGCATCACAGAATTGTTTCACTTCGATCGCACGTTGTTTATCGAGAATAATATCTTTTATTTGCCGAGTCAGCCCTGCGCTGACCAAAAATATCCATTAATATCGAATATAATTTCAATGAAGATTGTCATGCGAATACGAATGACGCAGTAAATATTAAATGTTGCTAATTTCATTTCCCCGTTGCACTTGTATTTCATAAAATTTCAATCGTAAAGCTCGTACCGTGTTTACGTCGCGTTATTTTACATATGCAATTGAATTTTCATTATCGCCTAACGCCGACTACGCTGTCGGTAATCAGCCGTCGCGACGTATTGTCGATATAACTTATCAGGAACAAGCTTTGCAATCTGGCAGAAGTGTTTTGGCGTAGGTACACGGAACAGTTTCAACGTCTTATAGCGTGGAAGTTGGCTCCGGTCGACCACTCGGAAATCATGGTCTATCGATAACGCGAAAATATGGAATAGATTCACGGTGTGAGTGCTCTTGGTGATGCGAATTTTAATGGAATGCCAGATGGTCTAATATTGATATCGAGCGGAAAAGTGTCCCTGCAATATCGCCAATGAGGATCGCGTGAATAATAAAATAAAGATTTGACGAAGATGCGAGGACCCATTTTCCCTGGATCGATGATAAATAGCCCGCCACGATGCGCGTCGCCAGCGTCTACTCGAAATCCGTGCGTCGCGTTCAAGAACGTTGGAAATTTTATTCGTCGACAGATTCTTAATCCAACAGAAGCTTTCAATGAAATGAAGCCTGGCATCGCGATGCATTTCATTTTCTCCGCTTTTACAACGTATTTACTGCAACGATCGTTACAATGTTCCCTCATGGCAGATGTATTTTACTGGAAAACGTTTGACGATTCGTTTCACAGGGAAATAAAGTATTCGAGCGATAGACGGTGAACAGGTCAAGAAATTTTAGTAGGCGAGTTCATTGTATAAGGATGTTCTTTGAAAGGCTGGGGAGATATGAAAATATTTAACGTTGCGGAAAGACCAACCGAGAGAAGGATGAACGAGGGTCGGAGAGTGAAGGAAATCCGGTTATTTATTCAGAACTTTAATTCCTCGAGTATCACACCCTTGCTTGTTTTCTCCATTCCTTTCGACAGTTAAGGTCAGATAACTGAGCATTCGATTGCAAATTGAACGATTAATCGGATTTATAAGGGGATGAGCAAATAAATTGAAAGCAAATTGAAAGCGTTAACGCGATGAACGGATGAGCAATCCTCCTCGTGAAAGATGATGCTTTGTTTCTCAGGATAAAAGAGCATTCCTTGTTGAAGTATCGATAAAACATTTTAATGTTGGCATAGCTCTTCGTGCTCTATCGAGGTCGAGAAAAACGAGACACTGGAAACTCTAAATAATGAACTTATGTTTCCCTACGATATACGCTTTGTTCTTTTTTAAAAAAAGTTCTACTTAACAAAAAAAACCCGTTCTACACTTTCGATTCCATTTTACAGGTAGAATCACTTTATAGTCGGTTATATTTCTCGTTACACAGAGCACTCTGTGTAATAAAAAAATATTCTGTACGGGATAGAAATAAGTATGAAGTTACATGGAACACTAACTGTCGGTGAAATTCCCTGCAGAAATAATTGCACGATAAGGCATAATGGAATCGGTCACGATTGCGAGCACGCCGAAGAAGGAATACGCGGAACGGCTTCGCTTCTAGCCGATCAATAAAACTCCACTTCCACCCTACTTAACTTTGTATACTCGTAAAATTCTATTAAACCTCGTGCTCGACGAGTATACTCGCGCAGTGGCGAGGAAAGAGAAAAAAAAAATAATGCAGAAGGGTGAGAAATAAGGGTGGGCCCGCTTTGAACCGTGAATTTCGAGCGGGATTGGTTGACGAGAATACAAGCAGAGAAGACTCACGCGACAAAAGAGATGTAATTAGAGTTGTAGCCACTCTATTCGTCGTCGTCCGCGGATTGTCGCGAATAATGGCAAATTAGGAACGGTAAATTCGCATCTGTATAATCGAATCGGGGCTATAATTAAATGCGATTCGTCGGGAGTATGGGAGGAACCGGTTTCGTGTTCGAGTCTGTGACCATGCATTTTCGAATTTTCCCACAACGATACGATCCCGCCCGCTTTCGATACCAGATACGTCTCCATTTCCCTAATTGTACCGGTTATTATGCCGATTTACAATACTTATGACCGAAGAACAAATCGCTAGAAGAAGAGATGAAACAAGGCAAAGAAAAGAGAATGAAGAAGATGAGAAACGTTCCTTTCTATTTTTCAACGAATTGCGAACTTTTGATCATGACGGAAACAAGACGCGTTGTATAAGAAAGAAATTAAGAAGCGCTACGCGGACGGGAAATAATAAAATTCGTTTCATCCTCGAGACCTTTAACAGGCCGTTTTCTCCGCTTCTTCTAATTTCACCTACCGGATATTGTCTTTCCGCGGCAATATTGAAACTGACGTGAAACGTTTCCTCCGTCTACTGTCCAAAGAATTTCTAACTTCGATATCCCGGTCAATCTGTCGGTGAATCATATACGACGCGTTCGAAAACATTCGGAAGATTGTTTGTCTGCGGCAGGAAGTCAATTAATTCGAACGTTAAGCAGGATTTGTTTCTTTATCTCTGTTATAATAAGTACGCATAGTAGAATGTCGGAATGGAACTTTTAAGCCGATAAATTGTTGTCATTTATACGTAGTTCTATGGAAAGAACGAATATCCATCGATCGATTAAGAAAATTGACGAAACTCTAGATACTTATGGACAGCGACACATCGAAACTGGAGAAGTAAAAAATTCTAAAGATTGACAAACGAACATTTTCCAATGGAATTTAAATTGAACGCTTGGAAAATGTCTGTGGTTTAACGACGTATGTAAGGAAATTTCTAATTTGTAAAACTGAACAATGCTCGCCATTGAAATATAAGAACAGAGGGAAATTACTCGTAGAGTTGATTCTGATAAACGGGGTCCGAACGGACGCGGAAATCGTTCCCTCGACATGCGAGAGACGAAATTTATTCCGCTATCAAAATCTTCAGTGCACCGTCACCGGAGGGCAGCGAATTCAGATTTCATTGCACGTTTACCGTACTGTCGCCCTGACAAATCGTATTTTTACTATTCCAGAACTTGGAGACGTATGGTAGCGCGCATCCTAGAGAGGAAAAGAGAGAGAGAGAGAGAGAGAAAGACAGACAGACAGAGACATAGAGACACATACACACATATAGAGAGCGAGAGAAAGAGAGAGAGAGAGGCTAACACGCGGATGAACGGTGGTGCAGGAGGAAAGTGCTGCGACAGAAATGGCATTGGACGGGGAAACCAGGATATAGACGTCACGTACATTTACATCGGTTTGCTTGAAAGCAGCCTTTTTCCGTGTCACGACATCGTATCCCAGATCGGCAATGACTCCCTGTGAGTTTGTTTTATATTCCGATGCAAATACGTTCGTCCGATGGTAATTCTAATCACATCGATCGAGTGATTAGCCGCCTTTATTAATCGACCTAGGATTGGTGTATTATATTTCGCTTTGATCTGTAAATTTGGAGTGTAGAATCCTTCTCGAATTCTACTGTAGAGATAATAGAAACAGTAGCTGGAGCTTAAATTAGTCAGATACGTTACGTATTTTTCTATGAATTATGTAAGACCGGCGTAATATATCTACGTGACAAATCGCTAGACGGTTTGAACAAGTAACATAATTTTAAGACTTACAAAAATCTATTTCTGCAATCCGCGACAAGAAGACAGGCGTCTTTTCTCGAGCTTGAGACAAGTAAATACTGTAACTAAGACGGGCAGAAAGTGCTGGCGAACTTTCCGCTACGTTTATTTGCATGGAAGTTTACTTTGAATAGCATTCGAATATCGTCTAGAGCGAACAAGCGACACGTTTATCCCTTGACAATAATTTATATGTGGAAATATAAGGTATCGTTAAGAACTGTCTTAGGCAATATTTTTTCGCCTTTTTAGAGAAATTTATCGAACCGATTATCGTGGGAAGGACTATAAAATTAGCAACGAAAAAGTCGACGGTTACTTGGAAATTCAGATGAAGCTTCTTGAAACTATGGCTTGCCTTTCTTTAAGGCGCATTTTAAGAAACTGATCTCAGAAGCTGAGCCAGTCGGACGATTCTTTCTGCAAAAGAGAACACGGTCGGGAGCTCGAGACCGGCGAAATCGATGACGTAGATATGAATTTTGCACGGTCCCCGAAACTTTGCATACAAACTTGCATTCCTCGTGAAACTCTCTCATACAAAGTATGCAAATAAGCAACTGGGGATCGACGTAATGTCTCGGTGGCGAATATCGAAGAAAATTTCTAATTTTCGAAGTACCTAGGCCACTATTAATTTATTATTACATTAGTTTGTAAGTTCATGACAAGCCGCGTTAACATGCTACCGTGAAACAAGGGACAAATTTTTCAAAGCTTCCCGAAGTAACTTTTCCTCCATCCTCCGTATTAAAGATCGCAACATCGATCAAGTTTCACGAAACTGCTTATTTCTCGACGATATTCGTAAATCCAGCGTATTCCAACGAATTGTAACCAGTAACAGCAGATTTGTTGCGTGATAAACAGAGAGGAATGGACGCAAGAAACTGAGGGACCAAGATAATATCGATCAGAATCTCGAAAATTAACCGAGGCATCATTTTTCACGTACAATTCTTCGAGACTAGCGGGTAATGAAAAGGAAAAAGAATGAAAAAGAAAATTGTGGCAGAAGGCGAACAAACTCGACGCGTTAAATCCATGCATTACCGTGAAAATGACGGCAAACTATGCAGGCTATGGTAAACGGAAGCAGCAAAAAGGAGAAACAAAGCTTGGCTTAAGATTTCCTACAAGCAGCATCATCCTTTAAAGTCATCCCCACCGAGAGTAGAAAGAAAAGATGAATCGTGAAACATCGAGCGACCGACAGAAAGAACGAGATATTTGTTTCTGATGTAGGAAAAGATTGTATCTCTCGCATGACCGTTCGACCTGATATCCCGTTCCACTTTGAACCCTTTAAAAAGGTGAAATATGGAACGCGTTAGCAACCTGTTTCCTTAACTCTCGCGGTCCAATTTCTTCCCCCATTAAGTAATTGAATTTTTTTAATCTGTCCTAATCTCTACGGAAATGGCGGGGATGAAGGATAAGCGGGCAAAAACTTTTTAACCAAGATATTTAACTCCGAAGTTGCGTGGCTTGTCTTAAGCGCGAGTTTTCAAACTTTTCGCTAAAAAATTTAATTCAACTACATCTTGTTGTTTTATCGAAGCTGATCTGACCAAGAGTTTCCTTTCTCTTTCGCTTTCTGCCTCCTTTTCCGTCTTTATTTCACTCTGAGGATAAATCACAGTTCACCAAATCTGAAATGCTATTAACGATCGCTCGTAAAAGTTTGTACAGGAAATCTTATGTTTGCCAAAGGAAATATCGATGTCAACGTTTGTTAATATAATATTATCTTTAATAGAAATGGTTTTATCAATGCCAAGATGATCGATTAGCCTTCGCTAAATTCTGCAAACGAGAAAGAGATGAATATCGCATACATACAATTATTATTCGTTACAAGAATGATTTTTCTCGCGTGAATTTTATGCGTCTTAATAAATTTTTATGCGACGCCTATAAAACCAATGTCTTTTCTATGCCTTGACTTAAAGTCAAATCGCTTTATGCACGAGAGACGCGTATGAAACGCGTACGAAATCACCAAGATATGAACGTTATACGATTTTTGGATATGGAAATCCTATAATGAAAAATACGAACCATATCTGATATACCGGTTGATATATCGGTTTATTAAAACATTTACAACCAACAAGGCCAAGTAGATTTTAACAACGAGTAACTAAATCTCAAAGGCAAGTTGTATGTAAGGAAACTGTGTATAGGAAAACAATTTGAAACGAAATTCTGAAATTTTGAAACGCTTTGGAATCTCTGTTATAAACACGGAAAGCTTTACGATTTACAAATTTACCCGCTTGATAATGTTAAAGAAAGTTAAAACTATTGTAAGGATCGTTAAATTAGAATTTCATCCTCATCGTCCTCAAAGGATATTCTTCAGTCCAGGATGCGTATTGTCAACGAACTCAGTGCAGAAAATATTTGAATCGGGTTTCCGATACCGTCACTCTCGCATCAACCTATACTTTGACGGTGCAAATTTCATCGGACTGTACGAAACGTGGCTCTACCACCCTCTATTCTCGAATATAATCCGTTTTGATCCCTGAATATCCTTCGGGACATAGCGATGACGCGGATCAGTCAGTCGACGAATCTATAATATAAAAAAGTTTCAACCAGTTGGAAAGCCACGATTTTCCGGAACTATCGCGTCACGGTCAATATTTTTCCGTCCCACGGAGATAATCTCCTTGCCAGCACATAGACTTTGATAATTCCGTTGGATATATTTTTCCCGGTTCCGATTACTACAAAAAGACATGCGTAAGTTCTTGCAGAAGTATCCATCGTCGTGCGTCGCGACAACTTGCCCCCATCGACCGATTCGTCTCGATGGCGTCTTCCTTTTATCTAGGATCTCTTCCATTTTAACTAGGCGAGTAAAGTTCAAGGCAGACTAATTTTTATTCCACGTTTGTTTGATCTTAAGAAAATTGCGAACGTAATTTCCTCTCTGTTATATACTTTACAAAGGAATACGATTCTTGAATTTGACTTATTTTGAATTAAAGTTTCAACGAAAACGAAAATTAAAATTTCACTTTAACCTCGAACCTAATTCGATTAAGCGGTAAATGTAGCAGTAATTTTGTATGTTTTTTTTTAATTGCCTGGAAGGACGTGTATCTTGATTCGTCCCAAAAATGGAAAATCAGAACTCGCTGATGAACGTAAATTTTCGTGTACGTACAGGGGAAATGTTTCGTTAACGTGCTGTTTACAGACGGCCGTCATGCGAATTTATTTCGTTTGTTTGCTCGTAAATATTTCCCGTGTGTTTAATCGCTTTCGAAATGCTCCGGCGCCTTGTTACGTTCATAACGCAAAACAAATATATTACCCTTTATCGAGCCAGTTCTTCCAAAGTAAATATAGAAGGAAAATGTGTACCAAACTTTTGGAAGCGCGTTATTCAAATATTTTGGAATTTCTAGGAATTATCATATCGATTGATAAATGTTCCTCGAAGTTTATCCATTTTCAAATAATTTTGTCACTCAGAAATTTCAGTCGTTTCAATTTATAATTCAAACATTGAATATTAACTGACGTAAGAGTATGAAGAAATACATAATTATATCGAAATAAATGGATCTCTTTTCTCTTCTCCGGTAACTCTTCTTAGAGTAATTTCTTTCCTTTCATAGCGCGTGCTGGCCGTTTCGTCTTTGCTCTCTTTCATCAATTTCGTTTTGCAAATTTCAAAATGACTAGTCGCGTTCTGTCTTAACGACAAAAGGGACAGGTCACGTGTTCTCTCGTTCCTCGTGTAATTTGAACGTAAAAGACGAAATACAAATTTCCCTGGCCGTAAAATGCGCTAATAAAATATTTTCATTCTCTTCGAAACAAAATCGTAAAACACGTTACCGTTGCTTTTATTTCAAAGTTCAACAATGGTTGTTGTTTATTCAATCGTTCAGAGCAATTCTTTATGTAACGTGACCCTAGAATCGAGCCTTTCGGCCTTTAAAATTTAAAGAATATACGATATTATGAAGAACTCGTCGCATCGTTAGAAATTCCACAAAAATTCCGTATAGAGAGAATTGTATCCATGGAAAATTTTTTTTTTTATCAGGAACAGACAGAAAATTGAACGCCGAGATTACGAATTAAATACCAGACGATCAGCGATAGAACGCTTTATTTGACGCTTTTATCTATACCTCCGTGTCGATCTTATCTCAACGACGTACCTACATCGATTTCAACTCACACCGAATGCTCATCGTAAGCGTATAAATTCCACCGTTTTATCGTTTCTTTCCTACCTTTGTTCTTTTTTCCCCCCCTTTTTAAGTCGATGATATCGGTTAACTTATCGGTTCGTTGGTGACTTGAATTTTGAAAATTCCAATGAGAACGGTGTACAAATCTTTTGTAATTTGAAACTCGTGGTTAAATAAAAAACGCTTTACCGTATGGAATTGATGAGAACGTTCGATGGTTAAAGCATTCAATTTTTCCGCGAACAACGCGTGTTTTGTTGCAATTCCATGCATCCGCTGGTTTGCGGCAGGTTTATGACATGGCGAACAAAGAACTTTCATCGCGAACTAAATGGAAAATATTATATCCGAAAAAGATAGATATCGCGTGTAATAGTTCAACAATTTGTTATTCTTTTTTACGCTATCATTTTGTTCTCAGCGTTCGCCCATCTCGTACCTCGCACTCGACCATTCCATCACGGTAAATTATCGGTTATTTCGAACGTCACGATAAGAGATTTTTCTCTTAATAATTCGATTCGTTTATGCAGGTTCACACTTTGTACCCGGAGACACGAACCTCGAACGCTGGAGAGCTCGTCGATAAACCAGACGACGATATTCCAAATCGACTATTCCGCGGCGCGATTCAGCCGTGCATCCTTTTCTCCGTGAAACAAGATTTTAATTCAATCGACGCGTATCGTAGTCATAAAATATCAAATCGAATGCAGCGGGCAAGTTGCGCGACGAGTAACGAGACCAACGAACCGGCCGAGACACGAGTCTCGAAAAATTGAATGTACAAATCACAATTGTCCGACATTACGCACCGTGTGCCATCCGCAATATCATTTTAATGAACTTTACCATGTGTCATACGTTGCGCACAAGTGACTCGGATAACGGCGATATTTATTACGTTTGAACATTGGCCAATTGAGCTTAACTCTCTGCACTAAATTCATAGCCGACTATCTTACAACACGATTTTTATATTCGTACCGTGTAACTTCTTTCACTTTGTAAAAAATTGGACACAAAATGCTGTATCCTATCATTTTATTAACACATTACATTATATGAAGTATCAGTATCGAAGTATCAACACGTGTATTAATGTCGTGGAGCTTACAGCGTTATTAATTTAAAATTCACGAAATATTGACACAAGGTAAGACACCGACCCTCATCTGGATCACGTTCAACGGCTCCTTCGAAGGAAACCGGCCACCAGTCTTCTCAATATCGGTTGCAAAGTGCATCGTCCCTAATCCCTGAGAAGGTAGTGTAAAGAGCGAGAAAAAGAGAAAGAGAGAGAGAGAGAGAGGAATCCATCTGCTTCGATCCAGGTGCATCTCGCCTCGTTTCGTCGAGATTCATTAATGCTCGATGCACATTAGCAAACAAACATCGCGTGCCACGATATCGTTGGTCGGCTGGTTCGCCAGTGGCGCGGCTTTTATCGAAATTAAACGAAAGATTAAATATACCTCGGGGAATGGACGCCATACATCGTTGAGTAAGGGTTGCTAAAGGAAGTTTCTCATCAACTTGTACACCCTTAAATCGCTCGGCAAGCAACCAACCACCCCCCCCCCCTCCTCCTTCTCTCTCGTGTGTCGCTAACGTCAATGGAATCGACATCCTCAGCGCAATCTCGAGATTCCCCGATGGATCAGAAACGAACCGACATCGTGTTTCTTCGCGACAGACGTGCGACGTGTAACCGTGTAGCCGCGTGATTAAATTCTCAGACGCGTGGAAAAGATCGCGAACGGTGTAATAAGCATAAAATTCACGGATTTCAAGTTCGCTCGTAGCATCGGAAATTTTGAAACTGAAATGCTCGAGGGACTTCGTTATGCTTCAAACATGGTCGACACGGAACATTTCTGGAATTGCGCGAAGCTCGAAAACCTGTCGATTAGTTGGCATTCGGGTGAATGGGTGTAGCAAATGACTGACATTGCCTCGGATTGGGAATTGATATAGTTTAGGAAGCAATGGGAGTAGCGAGAGCGATGCATCGTTTGATCGTACGCATGATTTTTCGTTCGCGTTCATAGAACCGAGCTTCTTCATGGTCGAGTCAATAATCGACACGTTTATTTGCACACGATACAATAAAATGTAATCTACAAACGAAATTCGAAATCTAAATGAATCGAATAACGTAATATGTATGATGTACCCAGAAATAGTCTGAAAAGTCTCGAGCTTTGTTTATAAATCGAGAGCTTCCAGAGCAACGCACCTGATCGATAAATCCAGAGAACTGAGAACGTTTTGACAGGTGAAAAGCACGATTTCACGGTGAAAGTATCAGAATCTGTCAAACGAGTGTCCCTTTTCTCACATCTTGTCGGAAACATTTGAGAAATTTGGTCCGTAGGCGAAACTAGGTTCAAGCTGGAATTTCATTCGAAACGGGGACATTGTTGGCGCGCGCAAAGGAATCATTCTTGGATCTTTTACGGGACATTTGCGTTCGACGAAAATTCTACGAGCACGAATATCAACCACATTTGTAGTTCGCGTCTTTATTCGGGGATCGGCAACGTCCTGGCAGAAAATAAAATTTTATTTTCTTCGTCCGCTGGCACTTCCTCTCGGCATTGATAAAAGTAGTCCGTTCGAGGAGATCACCTTTCGTTCCCAATACGTTTTGGATTAATCGATATCGAATTCGCGTTAGAAGATCCGAAAAGTAGTGAAAGCAGTAGGATATTGAAACGTAATGGTTAAAACACGTAGCTAAAATAGGATAAGATAAGATGACAAAAGAGTAATTTTCATTATAAAATCAATGAATAAATAATACCTTGACGAATGTAAGTAGAAAGCACAACTGTATAGGTTGATTTATAAAAGAGAATTAATTGACAATGGCACGCATGTGATCAAATTACATAAGCGCACACGTACGTTTGTTGAGCAAGGTCAAAGCACAGCTGCATTCTCAGTTAAACATGTTCATACGCTTAGTTACGGGCAAACTGCGACAGAAACTCCCTAATTATGTATAAACAAAACCAGCGTGGTTACAATCGCTCGATGTACGTGAAATGTAATAATTCTCTAATGACTAGCTGCAATTCCGCAAGCCACGACGAAAACACCAACATCCTGCCGCGGTTAAAAGAGGAACAAGTTACCGCCATACCTTTTATCCACGATTTTCCAAGGAAAGATGAAAAAAATATGAAAGATAACGCGCCCCTTAGGCGCGCAGAATTGAAAGGAGCGAGGGATCCTCCTTCTTCTTCGCTCTAGCTTTCTTTTTGTTAATAATGCAGCGCTACTAGCGCAAATAAAACAGGAGAGCAAAAAGTCGGAAGCGAAAACAGAAACGACAGATAACAAGGAGATTCCCTCTCGTAGCCGTATCATCCGACCGTTATCTTTGTTTAGCTGATATCACAATGCAAGCAGAAGGAACGCCCTCGAGATTCTAATTTGAGTGCAGACACGCGAGGGTGTCTAGCGGCGGCTCGACCAGACTAGTCTGGAACAAGAACGGATGGGAGGCTCGAAACGCTGCACGAAAACCGTCCAGCTGAAGAGGACCATCAGACGACAACAGGACGAATGACAAGGGTGAAAGAAGCCGTTTCTCGAATCTGACGTGGTTACGGGTTTCATTTGTGGACAATTCTTGAGGAAATAAAGTTACGGTCAGATAATTTACGATTTTCCTTAATCATTGAGAATATTACTCGAAGTTTGGTAATATTCCTAGGTTCGTTTTAATTTGCTAACGTGCACACGTGCAAAAGTTACATAAATTAAGATAAATAGAACGTGAATTAGCCGAATTAGTTTAGCGTCTCTTGAGAATGGGAATTTCGTGCGAACGTCTATAGCGGGTGACAAAGTTTCCAGCATCGGAGACACGGCAGAAGAGTATGTGGACTGTGTGCACGAGATTAGAGTGCGAAAGTAGAAAGCGCGGTTTGCCACGATTTTACACGGCTGTCACTGAGTTTTTCCTGGGGATGTTTGCTAAGTTCGCCCAAACTCGCGAAAGTTGGGGAAACAGACATACCAAGAGGTAAATACAACTGCAAAAATGTTTTCGTTATTATTATCGCTATAATTACTGCTACTTCAATGAAATATTTTCGGAACGAAGAATCGAGAGAAATTTAGCGAAGAATCGGAAGCAGATTTAGATAGCGCGATGAATTTCTCCGCGCGGACGTGTCAAGAATCACCTTCGAAAAAATCCTGACGTCCGCAATTTCGATATAACTCGAAATACAATGTTCGCGCTCTATTCTATCCTTCCATAAGTTAAACTCGAAAATAATTGATTTTTATAACAACTTCTCCACCTGAAAAATAGTAACTTTGAAATTATTGATCCGGAACAACAAAGGTAGCACGAGAGATAAAAAGGAGATGTCGTAAAAGCTGTCCTTTGCCGAATACTCTGAAAAGTTAGTTTACTCAACCATCGGAAGTTAGCTAAGAGACAAAAAAGAAAAAGAAAAAGACGCGGAAGCAATAGCCGATAGACAAACCACGTCAATTAAACAGACGTACATCAAACAAAGATATCGAGGGAAGAGTATTCCCCCGGGCACAAAGAATCGACAAAGGGACGAGAAGTGGTTGTGGGAAAACCCACAAGCTGAAAAACATCAAGCCACCGGCAAAAAAGGAAGATGGCAAACAAAAGGAATAACGGGGCAATCGACCGCCTTGAGAATCGAATGAAGTGATAATTCGATTGAGCAACGTAATAGTCAAACACGAGCAGGCGATAAAGATTGACAAGTGGAATTGCGGAGGAGATATGAAGAAAAATAGTTGCGGAGGAAAGTAGTAGCGTGTGAAAAGTGGCGAAGAAAAATTTGACTACGCTAGAGATCGAGCAAATGGCTCGAGGGTAGAGAGGGAGGGATAAGGTGTAGCGGTGTGTCGTGTTAACAGCGGTACGAAGCATTCGCGAGCAAAGGAAGCAAATCTTTTGTAGAGGTAACTACGTGACGTGTAAGCGTATTTATTACCTTGCTGCAGAAGTTTAATTCGCAGGATGGCTCTGGGTAAAACGAAAGGGACATTTAGATTAAAAGAACGAAAGAGACTACTTAGTCGGAAGGAAAAATTAAAGATATTTAGTAACATTTAAAGCGAACACTGTGAAATTCACAGATACTTATTTCATTAAACGTTATTTAATTATTTTCTTATACTATTACTTCGTTATACTATAAGAAAGAATCACGACAGATATAAAATATTTTCGAATGAATAAGGTCCGTTTCGAATCCGATGAATTTGGCAAAACGAACAGTTCACTCAGTGTTCTCTTTTTTCAATTTAGAATTAAGTAAGAAAAAACTATACACTAAACGTTCTGAGAATATCCTAAATCTATAATCGTATAGATAGAATGACAGTTTCTCGATTTCTTTTTCCTATCGAATTCACAGAAATCCGCTTTCGAAGATCGTGACAAGTTTTCACTTGACATGCACGAAAGAAGCATTTACGATGCAAAAATAGTTTATCAATTTCCGCGTGCACTCTTGAATTTTTCTCTTTCATAATAAACTCAAGGCGGCGCTTCCATGTTCGCGTCAGTAGAAAATTGAAAAGCCGTACAAACGAAAGAATTTAAAGAACGTCATTAAAGGAACGAACGGCGTCAAAGATCCTCCGATGTTTCTCTTTGGTAATAGAAATACCAGAGCCAGTGATAATATTGGTAAAACGACATGCTGAGAACGGAAATAGCCCGGACGATGCGGCCAATGAAATGGATATTTGTCATCTAACTCTTATTCCTTTATCGCCGCGTTTCTTCATCCGATTTTTCTACGTAGACACCATGAATTTCACAATCTGCATATTTCACGCAACATTGAACATTCGTACGGAACTTTTCGTGTTGTTCGCTCGAATCAATCGATAGGATTCGAACACATTTCGCGAGAAGTAGCTCCGTAACGGAGAAATTATTCTTTTCGCGCGAATAGATGCTCGTTACGAACTGTACAGTCTTCAAAGATAAATAGTTCAGACAGTAGATGACAAATTTTAATGATATGAAATTGAACTATTATTCTGATAGAATAACATTTAATTTTTATGTGGACAATTTTGAAGACCACGCTTTTAAAAAATCTTTTCGAAATGGGAACGTTGTCCGGGAATAGTCTCGGTTTATCAGGAAAGAAGAACATCTGTTATGTTAGAGTCCAGAAAAGGAACAAACATATAAAGTGGACAAACAACAGAAGTGTATGAAAGAAAATTGGAATGAGATTGAGAGAATCAGAAGGAAATCTTGACCATCGATCCGATTCACGGTTACGAAATTATCGTTGATGCACCAATATTTTCAGCAGAGAACACGAGATAACACGTTCGTTTCTTTGAGTGTTCGATTTCAGTAGCAACCACAGCTGTTGGTTTAGGATTAGGACGATCTCGATTGGAACGAAAACACAGTACACGAAACGCGAATTTGTGGCTTGGCAAGGAGCAAAAGTCGATAGATGCTTGCTTACGTTTTCGACGTGGAAAGGTATATTCGACCTGGAATGCATCTGAAATGGAAAAATCTAATTTTGTCACATCTCCTCTGGCGAACTGTGTCAAAAAATCACTTGCCAATAATACCTTCGACGTATTCACATTAGCCTCGTTATTCGGGCTTTCAAAGAGAAACTAATTTTACAAATGTTAAAGGATTTATAATTGAAATGGAATATTTGAACAAACGTGAAACACCCGTGAGACAAAAATTCTGTAGTGTAATATTCAGTTTGATGCTAAAATTCAACTTTGACGTATAAATATTTCAAGGTCTTTTTCAATTTATTTTAATAGACGTTCCTATCCCATTCTGTCGCGCCTTTGTATTCACAAGCTGTCCCCAAATTGAAAACTTTTTAGCCATGAATTTCTATAATTATAGCTCATACATCAGAACAAAGTGTATGTACAGTGCATAGATAATTCGCAAAAGCGTAATACATTATGAAAACAATATATCAATTACCATTTTAACAGAGAGATTCGAGCTTTCCATAGCAAATGTTACCAATTGATATGAAATAAAGTTGATGGAGCTATACTTTAAGATCTCTGCTATTATATCATCGTCATTACACATTTTCTTTGGATATACAATATTTTTCAAATATTCATACATTGGGTACATTCCTCGGAATGATTTCCTACCCACAGTTTCAGCACGAACTGTAGATACTTCGTTCCATTATAGGTAAAAGTATGGCAGATTCATATCCGTTCCTGGTTACAAGCGAGTCACAAAGCAACACCCGTTTCTCCCGATACAACAGCATTTTGAAACAACTCCGCGTTTAGACGGAACAGAACACGTTTTCAAAGATGTACATATTCGTTTCTTTACTTTACGCTGAAAACTTTCGCATCTGTTCTTGGTTCTTTCGACCGCGCGTACTTTTCATATACCCATGGCCTTTGTTCTTCCCCGGAAAATTCCACTTTGTAACTCTCGTTCTTTGTCAGATACTCCCGTGGAATTCATTCTCTGTGCGCTATAATCCCTTTACCGAAGGTGACTTCAAACGAGTATCTAGCGATTGATCCTTCCTGATAAAGGTTGAATTAACTCATTAACTTCAACTTGCAATCCGAAACATTAGAAAATGGGGACACATCGTTCAATAAATTCACCGAATCTGATTGATGGCTTCTCTTCTTTTTCTTTTCATGCTGCTTTCGTTTTCTCTTCATTTTTTCTTTTTGTAGACCCCTATGATTGGATTTTTCCCTTTGCAAACGCTGAATTCAAATTAAATGTTACTTGCATCATCGTGGAAAATATCGTTATACAAATTTCACACAGAATTCAAGTTTCTCAATAGACTAAAAGATACAGTAAAATATTGACATTTAAATAAATGGAAGAAGTTCTTGAGGAGAGATATTACAATATCAGGATATAAATATATTCGAACGATAATTCATCGAAATGGGACTTAATAAATTTTGGGGAATAAAGATCAAAGATAGCTGGTTTTGAGAAACGGCACGTTTGAGAAAGATACGGGACATGATATGAAACTTTATTGTCAAAGCATAACGAAAACTGAAACGTCGCCTGGCAGCAGCAATAAAAGTTGTCAGACAACAGCATCGTTTCACGAGCGAATCTTTAACTGTCCTTGGACGGTTAGACACGAGGAATTGAAACTTTGGAAGTAGAGATGCCGTTAAACGTGAATCGCGTACCCGAGATAACAATATCAATGAAGACATAAAGCGAGTGCATCTTACTAATAATAACACGGGTGATCAGGTATATAGAACAAGAACAGTGAAATATGTATTAACCGATCGTAACGCGAGACTAGAGAAGCGTGAGCCGTTTCACGAATTAAGATAATTGCAACGACGCGGAAGCACGTATAATCACTGAGCCAATCTCGTTCGAGACGTTCCCGGAAAATGGAAGAATAAAGCTAAACCAAGTAAACTAAAAATTGTACGAACGCATATCGTAGAAAATTAATTGTCTTATCATTTCCATTAATTTTTGACGGTATGAGCAATTTCAATGTACCCTGCTAACTAAGCTGAAAGATAAAAGATTAACACTATAGAAAACTAATGCCTAAATGTAGGGATTTAACAACAAAAAATGAGATTTTTTTCACCTCAAAAAAAAGTGAGAGAATTGGCACACGGTTATTAAAAACTTCGGCCATTCTGCGGAAGCGTAAAGCTTCGACTGTAAATAATTTCGAAGCTGGGTGAATAGCATTTGATAGAATTTAATACAGGCTATCGAATCAAACAAATAAAACGAAAGATTTTTCTCTGTGGAGATTACAATGATAGAGCCTATCCTAAATTGGCAAAATGCATGTTTCACTTTGTACTCTCTAAAAACTCTTTAACCTTTCTAAACTATCCCAGCTATCGCGTACAGTCGAATATTTTTTAGAACGCCCGAGCAAATCCGCAACCGATCTATACAAACGACACATACAAGTACATTAAAACATTATTAACCGTATAATTTATTAAAACACTAAAAATCATTCTATACATATGGATATGTAAAAGCTATTAAATAAATTATATTATATCATTATAGGATGCAAAGCAACTTCTCTTAAATATCTACGTTCTCATGAATATTCATTTCCTCTGATTGATCACATTAATGACGTGTAAAATATACTTATATATTTTATGTAATCGTTATGTAATTAAATAACCAGAGAACATTTGTTCGACAGATTTTCATACAGGAGGTATAAACATGTCGAATACGAATATTCTGATACTCGATCATTGCACATATATTCCAGACAAGAATATACCAATAAATCACCGTACAACGATGCTCTCAATTTCTAAGTAAATCCATTGGTCCCGCAAATAAACAAGAGAAAACAAATCTTTCTAGAAACAATTCAAATGTCATTCATCCGTAATAAAACGCGTCACTCGCGCCCTGACTGCGGCTGACAAGTGCACGGCCACTCTCCCTCGCATCATTCCCTCAAAACTATGGTCGAGAATATACCTCCCTCTCCTGTCTGCCACCAAGTATAGCCTGATTCCCTGTTACATCCTCCTTTTCTGCAAGCTAAACGTTATGAGAACATGGAGTGACAGGCGAACGTAATTTCCCATGACGAACAAGGGCCCGTCACTCGATGGTCTAGCGGACACGAAAGAGGTCTCCCCCTTGAAACTTAGCGGGGCTAAAAGCCGTAAAATTCGCCCGAATAGTAACAGGTTGCGGTAGCTAGGCAATCACGGTTGCATCGTGTCGAAACGCAGTCGTGTCACGATTCTCTGTCGGATAAAATACGAGAAGATAAACGCGTAATTAACAGATCGATTTGAAAACAAACGTATTCGTCCATCTGTGCAATAAGCCAGATAATATCTGCACGCGTGTGTGTACGCGTTACAGGACGCGTGTACACGCCGTTCGTGCCCGTACAGATGAATTCGTGGTTAATAATTCGGATGGGAATACGGACGTTCGGTTTTACGAGCGCATCGTTGCTCGATTGTCACGGCGCTGAATTTCCGGTTGATACTACGAGAGGTTTTTTTTTACCGGTGAAACGCGATTATTTTCGCGTATGTGCGGTTCGACACTTTTCAATATGACGAGACATCAAGTGTCGAGCTGTCTGGAAACTTGAGCTTCCGGATATTTTGTTTCTGGCTTTATGGAACGCTTTGAGAGAACTGAAAGCTCGTGAAAATAGTGATAGCGCTGTCTGTCGTATCGTGATAGGCAAGCGCTTTGATGTATTTATCTAATACGGAAAAATAATAAGACACGTGGATATTTAATTCATAAAAATAAATTTAGAAAATATCGCAACTGCTCTGTCTCCGCAATTTACCGTCCCATATTTTCCAACTCAAGTGTCCAAAACTTCCCTCATTACTCGCTTCTAACGATCTCTATCTCCCAGATGCATATTCATTTCACGTTTTTCCATATAATTAAACGAATTCGCTGACGTATTTTGGAGCTAACAGCGGCATAGACTCCTTTCGTTACGCTTAAAATCTTCTCCGTTAAACCTATTTTTCACGTAACCAGATAAAAAAGATTTCCTGGATACTGTGGCTTTAATATTCTGTACTGTAGCTATAAAATTCTGTCGTGCAGGTAACGGAAAACGCAGAGGAATTACGTTTAACAAATTTTTGAACAATTTTTTCAAGCGCCATCAACGACCATTCTCCCGTCGTTTATTCAGAGTCTCACAATGGGAACGAATTAAATATTTCAGAGGAGAGCAACTTCCCACGAAAGCAAACATTTCACGCAGAATAACGTCCTCCGACAATGAAGTCGCATCATTTGCAACAAATTTCACGCTCCAGCGGGTATCTCGCATAAGTTAATACCTAATCCTTTCCATTCCGCGCCGCAAAATCTATTATATTTGTGTACTATATTACGTATATATTTTCTCATATCGAGCCTCGAGAATTTTCCGAAATTTATTTCTAACCAATAAAGACGTCCGAACCTCGTGATATTTTCGTAACTTTAAAATACAGTTATCGCCCGGCCGCGGCCAGGTTCGCCACAGCGTGTGTTATATACCCGAATACGCTCGGTTCGGGCCGCACGAAACAGGAAAAATTTATCGTGCTACGTAGAGTTAACACGATGTTTCGTGCAAGTTGGCAGCGGCGTGTCGCTGATAACGTAGCCGGATTACACGCTAAAACTTCGGGGGTGTAAAAGGGTTTAAACGGATGGACGTGAAGCGCGTGGCTTCGGAAACGCCAAGAGGGGTCGATGAATCCTACGATTTCGAGCTGGTGAAGGAGCCGAAAGATAAAACCGTACGATTAAATAAGACTGATCACGAGCCATTTCGAGGTATTTAACCCTTACACTACTAACGGGACACATAGGACCCATCAACCACACTGTACAGCTACTATTGGTATTTCGAGCTATACGAACTTTTTATTTTTTCGTATATCCTGTGCCTTTTATCTTGTTACTATCTACTGCGCTGTACTTTTGTAATTACTGCGCTCACAGTTTTACTGCAGACACTTGTCCAGTATCAGTGAAACACGTATTCCTCTCAGCAGCTCACTATCAGCCCTCCTGACTCGTTTTGTCTACAAATATTTCATTGCACGACTATACTTAAATTATAAGTATATCTGCATCTATAGGTGTACACCCAGTGAAAAGAAGCATAGATTTGAAGAAAAAAGACTTTATAACGTTACACGACTGCGAAATAACCACTGACGAACAAATTATTCGAGATTAATCAGAGTGAACTCATAACTCGCGAATAATTAGCTGGAATGATGGGAAATGATTGGCGTTAATTTCCTGTTGTTTAACCAGCCTGGGTGGATATCACTCCATAGGCTTTAGGCTGGTAGGGTCGAACGAGGAAAATGTGAGGTAATTTTCTATATCGAGCAGGTGGAAACGCGTTTAAAAGTGGCCCAGGGGTGTCGTCGGAAATAAAAATTCCCACAGGCGGTAAATTGTTCGAGCGAGTACTCGGAAAGTCGCAAATTGCCGAGCACTTTTTGATGCGCGCGTTGCAGCGCGTTCGGCGGCCGTTACCAGGGAAAATTACCGACTATAATTTCGGGACGGCTAGCGCATGCATGGGATAACAGTACGGCTAGGGAGTGCACACGAGAGTCAGATACTGGTACGTGTAATTCACATTGTGCTTTTGGGCTGGACGCGTGATTAACAGTTTAGAATGCACGCAGCGCGGAAATGTTTAACATCTCGGTCAGTAGGTGAGCTTGCGATTAACACCCTACTGTATCGGAGGGTTGGGCGCGAGGCATGCGATTTATGGCCCGCTTCTTCGTTTCGCCGTGAGATTGACAATTTTGCTTGATTGCCGTGAACAGTTGCGAGTGAATTGGAGCGCTGATTGTTTTGCGTGTTTAACCACTGAAAGTTATACGAGAGAGAAATTTTTTAATTTTCGGATACCGTATAGTAATTATAATAGAAGATAGAATACGTAATGCGTTGAGTATCCTGAAATAAATACTTTGTGAAAGACGAGAATCGTGAAATTCCATCGCTTTAAATGATACTTCAGAAACGAATATCAACATACACGTTTCTCATCAAATCGAGTTTCCAACTAATTATGGAAAACGCCGCTTCCTCTCACTGGTATCCATTTCTCCTCGCTCTCCATCAATCACCGTTCTTCCTGCCTTTTTTAATCAGGTCCATCGTTATCCTACTTAATATACGTTTTCTAATCATCTTTCACGTACACATTATCGCGGTCATTCTACTTCCTGCGTTAATCAGTGTTCGGCTTCATAATCTCATATCTGCTCACGTTATAACGCATTCCTTATGGAAGAATTTTCTTCCTGTTCTTCTTGTATGTGAGAAACCTGTGTATATACTCCTGCCGCTTCCTTTCTGCATGAAGAAGGGTAAAATCTTTTCAGACTCTGAATGACGCTCGAGAATACATATAATATAATACGGCTAAAGGAGCATGTGCAATCTTAGAGTATAATTTCTTTTCAGATCGTTGGTTATGAAGGTTCCGGCAATATTCTCGTTTCTTCGAATAAAACTATGCCCCTCTTGGAACGCGTTCCTTCTTTCACGTATTTTGAAACATTTTTTGTAAATTAAACGATGGTCTTCGAGCAAATCGCGAATATATCCTTCGCTCTCTTTACTGCGCTATTTCTTTTATCGTACCCGATGCCCTCGCGTCCAGAAAATATTCGATCACATCTGTCAAAAAACTTGCATGCTCGCAACACAATCTCAAATATTCGTTCCAAACGCTCTACGTTTATACCTCTATCGATCTATACCAAATACTCTTCATTCGCACATTCACAACTACAGCCAGACCATTCGACAAATTCTATCGCCGTAACGTTCAGCCACAAATATCGCAACTATCCTTCCAAAATATCCAATTTCCAAGCAATTTCTCGAAACAAAAGTCATCGCCATCCTCGTTATTATCTCACGTAGCCAAAGAAATAATTGAGCGTACAAGCTAGGACCGGGACATGGAATATATTCGGTCACACACTTATCTGGAGTTCGACTTTCGTCGTGGTCGGGTAACGTGCACGTTCATCGAATTTCGCATGCTCTTGGGCTGCGACGCTTCTGGCACGGAATCCTTCCGCTATCGTTTACAATGCACCCTATATCGAAAGTTCTCCACAGCATGTGCGCTCGGATCCGGCGACACAGTTTCCCTCGGAATCATTTTGCCTGCATACCTCATATCCGAAGTTCACCAACTTTGAATTTACTTCCGCATCCGCGAATACGACGCAGGAAGGAAGAAGTCATCTGCGCGAAACAGCTCGCTACGCGATCGTTCGTAGAAGTCTAATCTCTCAAAGCGCGAGATTCGTCGTTCGACGTTCGACGACTGATTTTAATGCACCACGCTACCTCGCCGATCGATCGATCGAAACCGGTGATTTATTATAAGGACGGAGTTTGAAAGGTTTCCACGAGAGGGGTTTTCGAGTTTCAAAGCGATAATATCGTACATTGGACAAACATTGGCGATTTAATTAACGATCGACTGCGAATGAATTTCATTGTATGAAAAATTCATCGCTGTTCCCTGAAGAGACGAATGGGATACCTTTGATAAAAATTTTACTTGTCATATGTCGAATTATTTAACGTGGAAATTAGCGAAAGATGAGAACGAGCGATACTTAAAAATATTTCACTTATTGCTGGAACATGGAGTAGTCTATAAAAATTGCTACAATTCAATCGAGAGCCCATCCATATTCACATCTCCATTTACAGGTAGAATTATTCTCAGCCTATTACGACCGATTGAACGTCATTTCGATATTATTTCGATATCAATTATCAGAAACATTCTTCGCTGGAAGTGGTTCAGGGAACAAACAACAGAACATTTCACTTTAAATTCTACGCGGTAAAATGCTCTTTAATAGCGAAATTCATTATTCAAAGGAAATCAATAACGGTAGAAATATGAACTCGCGGCTTGCAGATTGTACGCCTGTGATCCATTCAGAGATTTTGCACGCCAGTTTTCATTAAATTCCTCCTCTTGCCGTGCAAAAAGAAACCTACGAGCCGCATTCACGTCAGCATAGGCATCGACTAAAGAAATTACAAAGTGAACGTAAAGTAGAGCGATATTCGAACATCGTTTGGAAAGATTCGTCTCCTCCTGGTGGAAACCAATCGGCGAGAAAGGCGAGAAGAAGCACTACGGTCGAAGAATCGATCGATATCGATGTGTATGGATTTCTCTTTCCACTCGAGTCTGTCAACAACCGCGTTCTCGCGAAGTTTCCTTTTGTCTCGGCCGTCTGGTCGAAAATCGAACTATTTGCGATTCGTTCCCAACCTTCGCTGGCATTGCATCGGTAGTCGGGCGAGAAAGAAGCTGAAAAGTCCGTGTGCACGAAAACAGACGGAACAGAGGAAGTAGGAGAATAAAGAAGAAAGGAAGAAAAGAATGGACGGTACATTTCCCGTTGTTTAGCTGTGGAACGAGCCTTCTCCCACCGAAAGTGACGCGCGCTACTCGGCTTCTCGAAGAACTTTTAAATCCTCGACATTTTACCGGCGGCAGTGCACAGAGTTGGTCTTGTTTCCTACCATTTGCTCGCGTTTCGAGTACCCACGGTACCTATCGGATCAAAAGGAGGCAGCAATACCTCGGCATTAATTTCCCTGACGCTTGAGAAATGCGTCGTACCGCAGTTTCCAGTCCCCTCGGTACCGCTTCGGCGACCAAACTCCAAGCGGTGGGTTAAAGTGCTCGTAGTCTCGTAAATGTACAGGGTGGAAAGTTTTGAAAACACGAATGTTTCCAATGGAATACATGTTCACCAATTTTTTAGCTTAAACACTACGATTTTCGACTGTTGCTGCTGAAAAGTGAAATATTTCAAGCGCTTTCTAGTAAAATCAAGGGATTCAGAGGCAGGAAATGGCAATATCTTAAATCTGAGAACATTTTTCTTCATAAATAAGGATCTTATATGATATCGTATTATATCTATAACAGGTATTTAGAATTCAGTTGATTTCAGTTCATAGAACGTATTCCATTTAAGTATAAAAGGTTAGGGCGTTGTTTATCTATTGCACAATGCTACTCATCAAAGAGATTAGTTCGTACGCGTGTTGATCCCTTAACTATGCTTTCGAGCGTCGGCCAATTACGTATCTGTATACGTACTGGCTGGCTAGAATGAAAACTTAACGCGATTAAATCTCTAATTGGACGCTAAATCAAACACTGCAAGTTGATTCTATCGCGGCGATCGATCCGATATTTCTCGATATTGAGGAACAACAACTTTAAAAAATAGGATTACTCAAACCATTTCTAAATGCACCACGTACGTGTCTCTTGCTCCTTTTAAATGCACCAAAAACTAGGTCACAAAATAATTCGCTTTGCAGTATAGTTAAAGCATTTATAAAACTAGATTTTTCATTGTACTTCTACGAAACCTTCCATACTATTTCAGGACAAAATGGATATTCTTGGCTATATGTTGAGCTCAATTGCAGTAGTAATCTGGCCTAGGCAAATGTACGTCCGCGCAACCAACATTCGCTCGAGACACACCTTGCAGACTTTCTCTCGGTATTACGTTTACGAAGGCAGAGCTAAGATTTCTGTATGTTTTATTAAGTTTCAAAACTCTCATTATCTTGCAGGATGTGTCTCATAAATAATACTGTTAAGATATAGAAGGGTTTCGGAAATGCAAATAGTTTACTTTATTTCACACACAACAGCTATACACATATATTATACTCTGAAGACCTCGATAACCTACTCGCACGCACGCTTGTTGTCAACCGACTCTTCCAGATTCTTTTAGCGGCTTCCAATCGCCTTTTGTCTCAACTGAGACCTGGACGCCCTCTGACGCTTACACACACACAGTAACATATACAGTGTAAATGTATCATCTTCCTAACAAATACAAATAAACTTTCGGTGAAATGTCAATATGGTATCTTAATGGATCCTGCAAAACATCATTGTCGTTCGAATACGTAATCCTAATATTAATATTACATATATTTTCTCATCTTCGTGTTCTTCATTAAAACGATTAAAACGATTACAACACGTGTAAAAAATAGATATATATATATATTTACTAATTATGTAGTAATAATAGTTGACAAATAACGGCTCGAAGCATGCTGTATTCTCAAATTAATAATTTTGTCACTCGAGCTGCATTTCCAACGAGCCATTCATCTCTGTAATCGCTTGAACAACCAAACCTGTACTAACGAATAAACGGCGTACACACCTTCCTGATTGACAATCGCCGTAACGATCGAACGTTTTCGCGCAGTCGCCATGATCTTACGCGATCGAGCTTTCGTACTCGTCACTTGCTCATCGTAACTCCATAAATCAGGTGGGAACTGGGGCAAAGGGACGCCAAAAATTCCGGCTGAGTTGCCACGAGCCGTCCCGCATAATCCTGATTATCAAGCCAGACTCGACAATCCAGGTTTCTATGCTCGTCGGGTCCTCGCACGATCCAGCGTCACGAAATCACTGGGATCGATGAGAAACGTTGAATATAATTTCCATCCGAGCTGCTCTCCTGCGGCACCGTTAGCTACCCGGTGAGCGTAACGCGCCTGCAAACTTTCTAATATCCCTAGTTGAGTGCCACGAACACGAACAGCAGCGGGAACAGCGAAACGAAGAAGAAACGGAGGCACGAGTTCGAACAACCGTGAAACTTCCTCTCGTTCTTGTGTCTCGGTCTCGACCCTGGGATTAAGTGGACGTCGCGCCACCGCCGCCGCCGCCGCCGTCGCCGTAGCAAACGATGGAAGCGTTCGATGTTCCGGGTGTGCGCGGCGTTTCTCTGCTCAACGTTCCCGGTCGTAGAGCAAAATAGCGACGTCTGTGGCGGATGAAAGAGCAGAGGGAGGAACGAACGATGGGACGGGGATGCGGCAAGTTGAAAAACGGGGTGGTAGTCGTCGAAGCGTTAAGAAGGCGTTTCGATATCGCGGTGAAACTTCGCGGGTCCGAAAGCAGAGTGGCGTGTCGCTGGCAAACCAGAAGGATGAAGTACGAGACAAGCGTTGAAAACGGGACAACTGCCGGTTCCAGACGTGCTGGTGCGCCGGGTAAACGACACCGGGTTTCGAGTTTACGCGTTCCGTTCTCTCGAGTCTCGGCCAGTCGAAAACCAACGGCTGACTAAACGTCGCCGCTGGCCCGAAACCAGACGGGAAATTAACTTGGCGAATAGAAATTTATGCAGTTTCTACGCCTTTGTCGGACGCAACAGTCGACCAGAGCATTAACTCGCATTATGCGAGTAAATTCGCTGTGAAATTGATGGAAAGAACTAGCTGCACAGAAACGAAAACTGTTAGATGCTTCGTCCGATTCTGTCTATCTTGCTAGAGAGAGGAAATCGAACGCCGTGGACAAACGATAAAAGAAACTTCTAAGATTGATATTTGCTTTAGCGAGCTCGACTCGATTGACGATCGTGTATCGTCTGGAACTCGGTTGCCTTTGTATAGAAAAAAAAAGACGTCACGTTCTACCAAGTTAAACTGATATCAAATAGAAGCGTGGTTAATTAACTGAATTATCTTCGAGAGGAGATAGAAATTTAAGAGGGCTTTCGCTAAGGGCTTTTAAATTATGTCATCATTTGCTTTATTAAAACGGGTTTGAAAGTTTTCTTTCTACGTGATGTGAAAGACTCTTCATACGGAGAAGTTTGAAAAGAAGTACGTCCGTGAAAAACTTGTCGCAGCAAAGTAACCCGTACAAAGTTTCAAAAACACTTCTCTCAAAAGCCATTACAAATAGCAACAAAATTTGTATATAACGCAAGTAGTATACTTCGGCAAATAATATCAAGAGGAAAAATATTCGATCGTATCTTCCACATTTCTATCTATTAATACGGTAAAATTAACGCTAAGAAGAGGTTAATTTTCGCTTCTTCGCTTTGCGGAATATTCTTCCGCGTCTTTTCTATAAAAGAAAATCTTCGAACTGTAGTCCACGAAGAAGGGAGAATCTACGAAAGGAGACGAAACTTGAACTGTGGCTAATCATGCGTTGCGATATCGGGAAGAAATGATGAATGATAACTTTCTCTCGGTCGCCGGTTCAGAAACAGATGTAAAGTTAATCACAAGACTCACGATATTGGAAACTAGGCTTGCTTTGGCAACGGGCGACTATCTAAGCCACGGGAAATGTTTGGTGCCTTTGAAACGGCATAGCGCATAGTGTCGAACGACAGGAGGACGAAATAGCAGCGGAGCATCAAAAGTAAAAAGCGAAAGAACGCCTTGCCATTTCCAGACACACACCATCAAGATCACTCGGTTGAATCTCGGCTTTGTGATATTCTTTTGCGCTGTTTACCAATGTACGCCCAATAAAAACACGCGAGAACCCGGTCAAAGACACTTAAATACGGAGCAAACTGTTTGCAGAAGTTTCTTTTCCTTTTTTCCCCTGTTTCGTTCCTTTTGCCCGCTGTGTATCTTGAGCAGGAAAAAGAATTATGTCGACTCGTAGATTTTGGAAAACGAAATCCAAGAGAAAAAAAAAAAAAGGGAAAACTATTCTCGATGTAACGTAACAACGATTAATTAAACTGGCGACTCGCTGTCGCGGAAACGCGCGTCAAATAATTATTTTACCCTCTGAAAGTATCAAAGCGGAGCACGAGTTGATAGAACACGAATTCGAATGTAGTTTCCCTCCACGATAAATTTTCATCTCCAGGCATTAAATTAAAATTCGTAGTATCCGTTAAAAAAAATTCGCTAGGATAACCGTCTTGAAGCTCGTGAAATGCGTGATAAAATTTAATGAATCTCTGCGCTAAAAGTGATGAAGAATCTTGCGAAAACGATACTGTTGCTAAAATTATTAATGACTTTTAAGGGTATCTTGCTAGAAAATGTTCAACCTAGGAATATTTATAAGCCACGTAACGATAAGTATCTGCTTAAGAGTGTATTTTCAGAAGAAAATGAAAAATCGATTTGATCACCGCTTAGTACGTTATTGCTTTTACTATACATTGACTATAGTCGATATTACATTTGAAATGCAAAGTTTTCTCCTGGTTGCTAGGAAACCTTAGTCACCTTTACTAACTAAGATTATCGGAAAGGGAGGGTAACGTTAAAGGCAGGATATAAAAAAGATAAGGGTTCGTTACCCCGACTCTGTCATCAGTAAATGGTTAGATGTCGTCCTCTGCGAGAGGAACACTCGGCTCGAAGGCAAAAAACGGGCTTAATCAAGCCGCACTAACGTGATTATTTCATGACAGCCTTTAAAAGGAGGTCAGTTAATGCTCGCGAGCCAATGTAAAGAATACCTTGAAGAGTAATTAATAATTTTCTGTAAAGAGTTCGGCAGGAAAATTTTTAATAAAGAATTTCTAAAATAAAATAAAAATTAAACAGGATCGAAGAATCTTTTTACGTAGGAATTTTTATTGAGCGAATATTGTGCCGTGTCGCTCGACATTCGCGATTTTTCGATACCGACTGCATGTCTATTAAATCAATGGATCGGTTAAAATGTTTTACAAATTTATCGATACAAATGCGTGTGCGATCGGAATATCTCTCAGTTGCTTCCTCGTTTAAAACTGGAAAAATAATATCAGATCATTTATTTATTATTTATTAACCACCTGATGCATTTTAACGTAGGAGAATCGCGAGAGTACCAAGAAATCGAATTGTTTCTATAATAAAGTTAAATAGTTGCTGTTAATACGAAGAGCGATGAAATATTCCGTAAAATGATTTCGAACGCGAACAGGAATGTCAGGAGGATGGTAACGAGTTTAGATGAAAATTAACATTAACACCGACTTACAATTCGATTTCGTCGACTTGTTGCCAAAGTAGTTGGCAACCCGTTGCGAATTATCTGTGTGAGGCTGCTGATGCAATACATACTTGCTAAGTCAGCACACGGTTGCTAACATCAGGGAGATTTCATTTGCAAGCTTTACTTTGTTCGAATGTGCATGTCCGTCTGGTTGCAGAGCGTGCGATAATTTCTTGTATAACCGTTCCTCGAGATGTAAATACCGGGGCAGCGTGAATTCGCGTAACCGTTCGTTGTCGACTTCCGCGCTTTGCTTTGAGTAGGGCCGTTTAAATTATCATTGCCCGTACAAGTAATTATCTGGTCGTAGCGAAGAAGACTGGCCGGCGAAGTAACAGCACTTTCAATGCTGTATATTTAACTCAGCTGGAAATGAAGCACCGTAGCCGGGAAACTCTTGTTCTCTTGAAACTCTCGACTAAGGCAACTTGAAAATCTGGAAGCGCGGCTGTTTAAACGCCATTCGTTCTACTTTCCTACCGAATGTTCGTGCAATCTTAAAAGACTCAGGTCACGATTTGTATCGTTGCCTGCACTTACGACATACAGCTTTCCTCAATATGACGTCGTCGGTTATTTAATAATTATATTCTTATTTAATAAATAATATATATATAAGATATTTTAATTTAATATCGCGAATAACGAAGATTAGCGGAATCAAAATAAAAAGAGGTAAGAAATTCTGCCGGTTGATATCAGAACGTTACAAGTATTTGCTGATTTATATTTCGATTAAACTTTGTCACGAGGAAAGGAATACTGTTTAATAATATACAATAATAACATATAATCGCTATTAATCTCCAATGAATCTGTTTTATTCGAAATATTCGTTGATCCGGTCATTTTTATGGCGGTATGAAATCGCCGGCCAGTATATAAAAATTGCAATTTATCACTGTACCAAACGAGACAATTAAAATGGTCAAATAAATCTGCTTCAGTTGGATTAAGTGTAGATAATTCGAAACGTATAAAATAAATCGATATCAATGGGTATCGACATGCTAAAGGCAAACTTGGGAAAATATATTGTTATACTACATAGAATCCCAATAAGTTCATATTATACAAACCATTAAGCTCTTCTGCATTTAAAGATATGCAAACTAAATGAATTTCAATAAACTAGAATTACGTGAATATTATCAGCCACTCAAAAGATGCAAGTAATCATAGTCGTATATGTAATCGAGATACTAAATGATCGAGATATTACCAGTAATTGGCAATTCTCTGAAAACCTATAGAAATTATATTTTACGGTACCTGACCTTGATTCTTGGGAATCGACCGTGACCGAACGAAGCGAAAAGAAATCTGCGTTACGGTGATATCCACGATGATTATGTCGATTAATACAGTTGAGACTTCCTCTCGGTTCTAACACAATTCTAACACAGGAAAAATTGTTACAAACGCGTGGTTTTATTGGTAGCATGTAAAGATGGTAAAGACCCGCAAGAGCTTTTACGCAATAAAACGGAAGCTCGAAAAATCACCGGCTGTAGTTGTGTCAAAGCATGATCATTCACACGATTTCTCGACGACGATTTCACTACGGACTCCGGCAAAGGTTTTTATCTTTACACGAATATAAACCAACCATGTGTCCTCGTTTCGCGTTTTATCTATAAATCAATATCTCGCCGAGTCTCGTCTCTCCCTGTTCGAGCATTTTTTACAGCGTTCCCGCGTAAACAGTTTCGCTGACACTTTCATCTTCCGCATCGACGGGCCTCGTTTATCGATAAATATTCGATTCTCGCAACTGCAAACTGGTTGCCTGTTCGGCACCCTCGCGACGCTCTCTTCCTTCCAACGATCGCGCGGAAAATATTGAAAGGGTTGACAGTGTTTGCAACTACAGGGGTTGCGACACTTTTACAACTCTATTTGGACCGTGTACTTGTCAACTGAATACGAATCGGTCTATTATTAGCGATCCTTGTTGGAAATCATTTTTACTATTTTTAGTTATACGTATAGAATGACCATATACAGTTATTTATAAATAAAAAACGTTATGTTTGAGAAAAATTTGTCGAGTGAAATAATGATAAATAAATTTGATTTAGTACGTCGTAGTACTAGGAAAGGGGGGTTAATAAATCATATTAAATTCTACATATTGATGTTCTAATGATGCATGAATGTATAAGAAGTATTTTATCAATGAACTTACAAACTCCAATAACTCTTCTAACTACAAATTTGAACTAACTGTTGTAAGAAATTCTCTGCCGAGAAGATATTGGAACTTCGTTATGAAATAATATTTAAAAAATACTAAACTTATAATACCAGCATCCTAATGAAGCATTAGTTTGCTTAGAAATGGATACTCGGGAAATTATAAATTTCAATCTTGAACTATCCATTGTACTCGTTGCACCATTAAAAACTAAGATACATAAGTTAATTGAATTGAGGATAAATACGTAATATCGTAGCAACCTCGAGTATTCGTAAGAAATCTACGAAAAGCGCGACAATAGGCGGATAATTGATCTGGTTATCAAGAATTCGACTCGACTTTTTATCTTGTCGGTGATTTACATACTATTCTAATTCATACCTTGGTCATGATTTAACGAAGCAAAGAATTCGAGCCGCTACCCAATATCGTGATTCAATTTCACACCGATACAAGCTCGCCTCCTTCCGGCGACAATTATCCTGGAACGCTTTACATCTCCGATTTCAGTCGACTGTTCGTTTCAGCAATGAGTGCACTTGATCGAAGTTAGCTGGAGGCACGGCTGCTCCTTGTCAACGAGTACGCTTAATCGACGCGGTATTTAAACGGATTGATCACTTTTAGAAGCCTATAGAAATCACTAATCCTCCGCTGCTTGTCTACGAATCTCATTTGATAAAGTATTTTTAAAACACCGGCGTAGGTGTTCTTTTGATACGGATAAATAATAAGATTTCATTCGTCAGATTACCTGTTTCGTTCTACAACGAATATATTAGGTTGTCTGATAAGTTTCTTTCGTTTTATAAGCAAATAATGGACGCACAATATTTTTTTGTTTTATATTAGTTTACTGAATTATGCACGAACATAATAATAGAAATATGAAAATAATATATAAAATAATATAAAACAGAAATTGTTGTTCATCTATTATCGTCTTATAAAACGAACGAAACTTTTCGGACAACCTAATATATACTACGAATTTCCTCGAGATCGTATTAGAAATTTCCATTCGACGGAATTCTAAATATTGATTTAAAACGCTGTGGTTCGCGACGAACGAGATAGTATAAGGAAAATATGTCTCGATAAATTACACATAGGTGCATATATGTGCAAATTTATTCGTTAGATTCTGCAATTTACTTTCAATTTGCGATAAGCAAAATTCGCGAACGCTCCTAATTTGAGTAATATCCAGCCGCATAAATTTCATTAGTCGTCGTACCTCGTATCAGCAATTGGCGAAGTTGCTGCGTCCTCGTAAATACGATCGATTGTGCAGTCGGAAACCAGTCTGGTTTCACTGGGACATCTCGTTTTCGAGAAATTCACGAACTACAGTTTGAAACAACGGCCATGAGTTTTCGATATTCGACGCTATTACGATATCGCACCGTTAATGTTAATAACATTGTACGTGTGCCGTTTCTCGTGTGCTGTTTCATGGGAAATACCAGCGAGCATACCAATAAGTGCGCAACCATAAAAATAAGTAAGAGCGATAAAGAAAAATTGTTTGGATAAAAGTATTTTTTAAACATTGAAAATTTCACGGAATTCGTGTACATGCGTTTCATTCGCTATATAAAAAAACTAAGCGGGAATAATAATTATAATTATCGGGAGTGGTAACTTTAAAGTATCCGTTTTCTGTTAATTTAACGGCTATACAATTTTAAAACTTCAAATATCAAACTATATTCGTCGAAGGTGGAGTGATACGAAAATGCAGGCAACGCAAAAGTTTTTGTTTGAACCAATACATTATCCTAATTAATAGATAAGTGTCATATAATAATACACAATAAATAAATTGTTTATTTCATCATTTTTGCGAATCAAATGTTGCATTTAAATTCTATGTAGTTTAAGCACAACAAAGTTCAATCCCCTTATTTAATCAAGAATTCTAGCAAGAAAGATGAGCACAGAGAAGCAAACGTTTTTAAATACCTCGAAATTTAATTTTGCACCTCTAAAAAGCAATATTACCTGTGTGGTTAACCTAAACGATATATTTTACTTGCAATGTATCATTGCTATGCTAAAAGAAAAAGAAGGAAATTTGCAAAAGGAAGGTTTTTCTTGCAATTAAATTAAACAAAAGAAGAAATATAATAAAAAAAAACCGCAAGACAAACAATGCTCAGCGAAAAAATTCATTCACTAGTTCATTATCACAGTTAAAACTCGCCTTTTATACTCTTCAAGCTTTAAATTAAACCGTGATAAATGTTATGTGGCAGTACATTTAAACATTTAAAAATTCCTACAATCTTTTTATTAGTATCATTACTTCGGTGAATTATTCCTCTGCTTTAATCATTCGCCACAAACTTTAGTTTCGAACGGAAGTTCGGATTTAACAAACCTACATCCCCTCTATTCATAAAAGTTCTTACGCCAGTGAGAAGCTCGCGAGGACGTGTCAGTAAACTTACGGATGAAGTTATGTGGCGAATAGAATCCAATACTTCTCGTCGTTCTGCGAGAAAAATTCCGAAGATACGCTGACATTTTGATAATAGTAAAAATCTGCGAGATATGTGTTTCGAAAAATGATTACAAAAGTCAATTAGCAAGTTAAAATTGCAGTGAATCGCGTGCGAGATACACAATTAGATTTTACTCCGTAAAAAAAGAAAAAAAAAAAGAAGGAAAAGGGAAAGTTTCGAATGACAGTTTAACATGTTTTAGGTGTGTTCGAAGCGGCTGTGCGAACGTCATTGAATTGATTCCTTGAAACGACGCACGATAAAATGGAAGCTGGAAAAACACGATAGCCATTGACAAAGCAATAACTCGATATTTATCGTAACAAATTTTATACCATCGCGTCGTATCGCGTATTTAAAATGCAGTTATTCCCCTTCAATTTTTCCATTTGTCTTTATTTTTAGCCTTCGCAAAACGAATTCTGTACTCTGCTGTACTATACTCCGTAGTGTAAAATGGTCATCCGTAATAAATTCCATCGGCACATACGTAGCGATAAAAATTAATTGACAAAATAATTGAGAAAAAATGAATCGACCAGTCTTTTGGATAATTATAAGCGATAATCCGTGTACGTGTAAAAGATATATCAACTTTTGTCTGTCAAAGCGTAACGCATCCATCTATTACATTCACTGTTCAATTCATTGCATTTGGTGCCATTTTGTAGCCAATAAACTCATAGCGTGTCGCATACATGAATAGAACTACTATCAATAAAAGGACGTACACGTCTACGTGTACGAAGATAACAGGAAAAAACGCGCGATTGTATAGAATACCTTTTCAAATAATTCATAATCTTTTGCGGGAGCGTATTTTGCTGCTAGAGGGTAACGCTTGACCTTTGTTTATTGCGTAATTACGTAGAATAGAGGGGAAAAAAGGGGAAAAAACGCGAACCACGAAGCAATATTTCGTAGGTTGATGGCTAATAATGTCGATGCTGTTCCGCAGAGGGGCCATTCACGCGAAGGGTATTGATGGCCAACAGGCCGCGTTAAGTTACAGGTTCGTATTCGAGCTTTATCTGTCTCCATCGATGCTTGGGAAAAACATACCTATTCATGGACTGTTCTATCAAGAACCACTTTTTCCGATCGATGAATCGAGAATTAAAGGAGAAAACACAATTTCTCGTGTGTAAATTATGAATGCACCGGTTGGTTTACTGAGTTGAAAATTTAAAAGCGTACACAACGTATGCGCATATCAAATTTTTGCCGGTACTGGGCTATAAAATTCTATAAGCAAAGGATGGAATCACTTTTTGATAAATAATAATGGAATTTTATAACATCCTACTTTAAAAGTGCGTACCGCTTGCGTTTAGAATTCGATGCCAAAAACTCTGTAGAATAAGAAGAAAATAAAATAAAAATAAAAAGCATACTAAACAAAGGTAACGTGCACGAAACTACAAAGAGATGTATTTGAAATTGATTATAAAATATATAAAAACGTTATACATTAAATTACTAGGTTTTTGTTTGATAGCAGATACGTTCTACAGGGATAACGATATTTATACACGAAATTAAAAGAAAACCTGGTTAAAAATAATTATAAAATGCATAAAAACATTCTACGTTGAATAAATTACATTTTTCAGCATACTTTTTAGTGCGCACGGCATACTGTTCTATTTTAAATTGGACTCATGTGTCTCCAAGCTCTCGCTAACAGAGGTGGAACTTCGGTAGACAGTTTGATCGCTTGAATTCGAAACTCCGCTAGTAATTTGTTCAGCTCAGAAAAAAGCAATCAGCACTCCCTGTACAACAATAATCACAGTGTACGATATACATTTTTATGGTAGTGTGTCCGGAAGTGTGTCAAGCGCCAGCTGGAATATTCGGTATTATCACAGCCGTACGGTTTACCGCGAAATAAAAATCTACTTTGTGTTACAACGTATCCTGCAAATTCGTCTAAGATCTTTAAAAATGAAGAAGAAATGTAGACCACGGGAAACAAAAGAATACGCGCGATCCATTACCCGAAGATTTTACAGTCGTTCGCGATTTTTTTCTCAAATTATTACATGGATAGTTATGTTTCAAGAATCTGCTTATTGGTAGTCTGGAGCGTTAAAGGTGAGGGAGAAGAATGCTTGGACAGAATGCTTGAGATTATAGCATGACCGAAGAGCCGTGAATATGCGAAGCTTGGAATGAACGTGGCTGAATATCTTCTAGGAATGTCTGCATCGAGTAAAAATGGAAGAGGAACAAAGGAAGAGAACGAGAGAGAAAGTACGGATGTAAGGATAAATTGTTATGGATAATACGTTTCATCAACAAATTTTGTTGGAAATATGGTCGAATTATTATCGTAGCGTTCTATAATTTACATAGTTACATTGTTCATATTCCAACATACCTGATTCCCGCTGTTTAGGAAAATATATAGACAAGGCTCCAATCCGTTTACCAAATACAACGCATCGTATTGATTGCAACGAAGTTCCTCCTAAGTGCTCAAAATGCTGCGGAAGTATGCACTGTGGACTAACGATACAAACAGAGGAACGCTGAATATCGTCCGCCTCGGAGATTCCAGCTGCCTCCATTATGGATCTATTGTCAGTTATAACCATTTGTTGAATCCATCCTCGTGCTCCTTAACGAACAATGCCAACGAAAATATAGATGGATTCTGGGACTAAGTACGGTCCTCGAAGGACTTACTTTCCAACAGAGGAATATACGAAGAATCCCTTGCACAAAGAGAATCGTAAAATCGTCTTGGCACGGAATGTTCGATATTTTCGAACGAAACGGTGTTAACCGGTTTTTAATGCGAGAACACGAGCGAACTTCGATAAATCTGGCGCGGGCGTCGATGCTGCACAGATGCATCGTTCATTAAAGCGGGTAAACGCGATATTAAAATTTCACGTAGCCAGAACAATGGGAAAAAGTCCAGTAAGAAGATTACGCTCTGGCATTCGCGGTCGCGGGCACAGCATACTCCAATAAAAGCGGCGTGTATAATACAGAAGGTTGCGCAGGATGTTTCCTCTGTAGAAAAGAGCGACCCACCGCGGCAGGCGCAAATATTATCTCGGTTTACTGGAAAACGACGACATCCGTGGAAAAATGCGACGGTTCCGTGTGAACGAAGAACGAAAGAAAATTGGAAATATATGACACGAATGTTAAACATCGTGTATGAGTGTTAGGATATTTGGATATTTGGGTGCAACGTCTAAAGATAATTGACCCCGATTTTCAAGGGAATAATTAAATCCGTTAAAATTTCGTGCTTATCAAAAGCATAGAACAAAGATTCTTTTATATCTAAATTTTCGCTGCCAGAAATTAGTATTCCTTGCAGACACGATATTTCCGTTTGCCGTGGCAAACAAATACGGGAATGAACTTTGTCACAAAACACTTCCATAGAATAAGCATTCTTCGAGTTATTGTTTAGGCCAATCCCCCAACCCTTTAGAGAGAACGTCCATACCGAGAAGCTTGTTTAGAATCGACCTGAACTGCATAGAGTCAACAAAAGTTCTTCAGTTGATTCATGGCGGCCACGCCGCGCTACGCTACGCTACGGAAGACTCGTTAACTCCAAGTGTTATGTGTTGCGCGTGGAAGATGCTACAGCCACGCTAACGAGGAAGAAAGAGAAGGGAAATAAAGCGACCCGAGAAGAAGCTGATGGAAAGAGAAGAAGATCAAGAAGGATAAGAAGTACATTAACAAGGGGCGGAATATAGAGGATGTGGACGAGGAACAATAGCGATATCATTACCATCGACGATTTGCGAAGTTCATCCAAGTGGATTCTAGCTTCGTACGAAATGCAAAATTCAACGAAATATTCATTTTAGAATGGTATTTTCTAGTTGAATTAACATTCTGGCGATATGCATGCGAAACATGCTCAAACTCAGAGTGATTTTACACGCGAGGGCTTGAAATGAAAATTCCATGTTATAATTATTTAACTGATAATTAATCATCTCGCGCTTTCACGTATTGTATCATTTTGTACCATATTATACAATTTCGTGCATGTTATCAGCGATAATTACGCTTCTATTAAAAGTTATAGCACACCAAAGTCGTTTCGATTAATTTCATCTATGGGATTGCAAGCACAAAGTTATATTTCATAGTAAAATTCTCTTTCGCCGGACTAATAAGTAACTTCTCACAAAATGCTTCTGCTTGTTTCGGGATGCTTCGTTTTCGAAATGGGTACACATATTCCCATGAAACTAAACAACAGCTTTCAGAAACTAACTACGCCCATCGTACCAGAGGATAGTGCACTGAAAGCCTTTTTCTAATTTAGTATCTTCAACTATCTACAAAATTTCACGTCAATACGTTAGTAAAAAGTGACTAGAGTACGTTTAGCAAGGAAAATTATAAAGTTAAAATCCAAATATTATTAACATAATACTTTAATGTAAAGAGAAAATATGAAACGAAGATTCGTTGCATAATTAACAAAAAATGGCGAGTGTGAGTAAGTACCTTGAGAGTTTCTATCTGAAAATATGAATATTATCATGGTACTATAAATATCGATAATATCGGTACAAACCTCAACTTTACATTTACAATGTGTCTTGTAGAAAATGATCGTAAATTGATTTTACAGTTTCTAATAACGAGACCCAGTAATTTGCAAAAAAAATTAAAATTAATATAACTAAAACTAAAATTGTATAAAACTAAATTCGTGAAACGCTATTTCCTCGTTTGTTATGTACTACGCGAACGATATACTTTTACAACAATTAAGATATTTGTTAAGGAACAATATACGTAAGGAAATATAATTCTGTTATGACTGCTTACTGAGAATTTAATTATACACTACCAAGAAACAATGACAATGCGTAATCGTGTAGCGTCAACAAAGCGAGGATATAGATTGGACAGTACCAAGGACAGTGCAAAACGGTGTGTCAGCTTCCAAGCATTGTTAACGCAGATGCCGACTATAAACCCGCAGAATAGAGCACAAATTTAAGCTCAATTCAACGTTTAATCTCGGGACAACGATTTGCTAGATCGGTTTATGCTGTATACGAATAATTCACCCTGATGGAACAGTGGGAAATTACCTACCAATGCGACGGTTCACCAGATGTACGTAGTATTCGATATAGATAAAATTGCATGTTATCATTTCGTCAATTTATTTATCAATTCGCAATACAATCAATCGTAGTACGGCGCACGTAGAATGCCGTAATCTTTCCGATCGATTATGTATCCACGCGTTTAAATTATTTTGAAATTCCTGAGGATTCTCAGGCGACGAGACGCGCTTCGTACAACGCTATAACGTAGAAAGAAGATAATAAACTTCTATAAACTATTTTTGATACAAATTTTTATAAAATATTGCAGAATGGAGTTTCGATTTTTGATGAGGTGGAAACATGGAATAATAGCGATCTTCAGATAGCTACTGATTTATTAAATCACCGGTTACACTAAAGTTGACCTAGCCTTAGTTGAATTTATACACTAGGTTTACACTATGGTCTGATTTTATACTCTGGTTCAAGCTCCCTTCCGATGTATATTTCGTTATTAGCAGAAAATGAGTATATTCAAGAGGGAAGAAGGACAAGGTAGACTTAGAAACGTGAAAGTTGATCTATGACCTTATTCCCACGTTGATGAAAATTTTATTAACGCCGAGTACGCTGGAAGGAATGAATTGCGACCAAGAAATACATATATTTCCTTAACGTACGAGCAACGTAGCAATACCACCATGCCGCGCGTTTAAGCATACGATATACGAGTTGCTGTATTTTCAGTAACGACTATCGCGTTTTTCAAACGCAGCAGTCCTCCAGCAGATGTGCGCAAAACCTGGATAGAACTTGGTCAACAGGGAAAAGGCATTTTTCCGTTGATAAATGTAGTTTTTCTATTATATTTCGGGAAGAACAAATTTCGCATCACGTTGTAAAGTAAATCACGACAATGTCGCGTAGAGAACGGTGGATGTGCGGCAAATGTTTTGCAACGTGTAAATCACTTTGACGGGGTCCGGTTCACAATTCATTTCTTAAACGCCAGGACAGCTTCCATCGAAAGCGGATAATCCGACGTGATTGATTTCGTCGACCGTGCAAACAAGACGATCGAGCGCTACCCGAAAGTTTACCTTTATCGAATCGATAATTCATACATTCCTCCTTTGTGTACCCCATTTTTCCCCGTTTCCAACATCGATCGATGATCGTGTTGCAATCCGTGTTGAATATGTCCCGTTTCGAATGTACATGAAAAAGGAGAGGCGAGGAGGAGATATCAAGAGAAACAGAGCTAACGGGAAACTGCATTCGCATCTTCCGTTTACTCATTTACCAGACCGTCTTCCAACTTCTCAATCGGCTAACGTCATTGTCATCTTTGCATACTAAGATCGCTGGCATCTTTTTAAGATTCGAGAATTGCTCGAACGTTCCTCGAGCGTCATTAAAGCAGCGCGAGATGTCTTTAAAAAAGATTCCCTGCTAAAAGCTGTTGTACAACTTTTCCCTTGGATGCTCGAGACGATACAACTCGATTTCGCGGATAGCGACCATTGGTGAGAATAATTTAAAATGCGTCGAAAGTGGAGACCTCTTGGAACTGTTAAAATCTCTCAGCGACGAATTAGAGAGAAACGTACGCGTACAACGTTCGAGGGCAAAGTGCCTGCGGCTTTGCAAATGTAGGCTACGTACGTTTATGAATCATAAATGCCATCCGTACTGCCAGGAACCGTGTGCGTGCTTGCTAGCGCTTCGAGGCCTTATCAATGTCGTTTCTAACACTTTGCATTTTACTCGGCGAGCTAACAGTAGCCGGAAACTCAAAAGGACTTGGCTCGTTGTACGACAACCTTCGCCTAGATTGCTTTCTAAGTCGTTGGAAGAAAATCGAGTTCTTTGATGAAATTGGGATGACTTGATGAGAAAACGTGGTCAACTTCTCGTATCAGTCAGCCATCTTCCATATCTTTTTAAAAAAGAATTTTCCGACAATTTCAAATTATTCGAATGGATGTGGGTCAGATATTAATCCGATCCTTATGAGAAATTCGTAAGGAACTGGTTCGTTATTCGAAGGATCGATCAACTACAGAATTGAATATTTAAAATACAAACGATAATTGACTTAGATTCAATTGAAAATCTATGATCTGAATCGTCTTTTATGAAAGATTTATAAAGAGCTAATTGGGATTATCGGGAAATGGAGGTAATCGTATTAAGGGACTGTGTGTTATTTAAATGAGAATTTCAGAAACAACTCCTCGCAGATTTCTTTAAGACAATAGACTTTTCCGTTCTCTCCGTGATTTAGATCCGTAGGCAATAGAATAATACAAAGAAAAATTGCAAAATAATCTTATGGCGCAAATATTCATTATATTCTTTGCTGAGTGATTATAACATTTCAGGGAGTTTTCGTTAATCAATAATGGAGACGAGTTATTATTAATCTCTATACTACAGAAGTAACAGCTTGTAATAGCTAATGCGTTTCAAAATTGAGCAATTTCCCAGCCGAGACAAGCGAATCAAAGTTTATTATGACATAAGCGTATTGTTGCATCGCGATGTGGCAAAATTGCATGAGTTCGCCTTGCTAAAATTACTAAACTCTAAGAACATTCTTATCGTAGAAACTAATTAAAATTTTTTCATAAATGCTCCTAGAATATTCCTACTAGGAAATAAACTTCCGAAGTTACCGAACTTCGTTGGACCTCGCGGTCGATGAAAGTTAATTCTAACGTAAAAAAAAAGTACGTCGAAAAAAACAATTTTGATTTAAATTGATGTAAAAATTCCCTGTAAAATCTCGATTTGTCTTTCTGCGAGTTTCGTTTTATCGAAATAACAGAGTGACAGTGAAATGTAGCCAACAATATTTTTATTTATTCTATAGCAACTAAACCTGTGAATAAACGAAAAAATATATTTAAAAAATATTTTAGTAGACGTTACTGACAGTAAATAACATATTAACGTGTATGTAAAATATAAATACATAAGAATACGAAATTTAAATATATTTACTTATTAAAGAATTGAAAAAGGCTATTTGAAAGGGAACCATCAAATGAAACTGAGTAAATTGCGTCACTGATCGAAATGGACAAACGTACATGAAATTCTTTTCGTTCAAATACCTTTTGTCGTTACATTTTTCAACTTTCGAGTTTCATCTCCTACTGTCGTTGTCTCTACGTATGTCATATCGACTAACAAAAGTTATCATCCGACAACTTCCTTATATTTTGGACAATTAAAAATTCATTATATTGGAATACGCTTCTCTGTTCCTCGATATATTTTAATTCGAATATCTTCAAAGAAAAATTCAAATGATACAACGTTACCATTTTATTCGCATTGAATTTGTTAGTAACATGTGTTTAAATAAAACTTAATCGAACGTTTGTTTCCATGAGTACGGTGCAAGTTCTTTAGCTTGTAACTATTATGGCGGTCATTCTATCACGTGGAGAATATAGTGGAATAGGAACCGACAGAAATGTTCAGAAATGTAAAGATATCTAACTAAATAATTGGAAGAGTAAATTAAAACTCGCCCTGCGTTCTAAGTATCTCAAACGCTGAACCCGGTCATCGATAAGATTGTTCCCAACGTGGTTGAAATAAACACGATGAAAAATTAACAGGAACGTTAATTGTTGAAATTGCGAGCTAAACGTTAACAACTACCATACGTCTCTGTTTATCTGGACAATTCAGGAAAGGCAATGGTATTGCCAGCAATTTGTGAAACGGAGGAATTTCATCCCTTTCAGTGGTACTATATTTAATTTAATGGACATTAAATCATTGAAAGTATGGGAGACTTTGGGAGAATAGTTAATACGTCGCGGTTTCTCGAAGAACAACGAGGTCGTTCAAATGCGTAGCGCGTATTGAAATTCTTGAAAGTCATTAAGCGGTCAGAGGGCGATATGGCTCATAAAATTCACCCACTGCCGGAAGAAATTCTCTGCGACAAATGAAACGATTGCTAATATGATAATATTAAGTAACGAAAATACGTTGAAAGATATTTGAGATATAATGTTGCTTCTGCACTGTTCAATTTGTCACATCAAAAACGTGATTGATTTTACACTATCATAAAATTTCTTTACGAATAATCATCATTAACGTCTGATTATTTGTACGTTATCTTTGTAGGAAACCGCATAACTTGGTCCAATATTTCTAAATAATTTTTGAATGAAGGGACTCGAGCAAATATTAATATTGATTGAAAGATAACATTTTCAAAGTAATAATGAATAACGTCGCCAATTGACTGACCTCGATACGACGCCTGAAACACGGTCATGAATTCATCATTCATCAGACTATAAATACAACATTCAATCGCGGTCGACCAGTTGCTCCAAAGGGATGGTATAATATAGAACGACACGCGTTACAGCCACAAAATTGCTTAGTATTCCGTTATAAATGATTAATCTGTGTAACCCACAGTTTAGCTTATAGTGGGAACTAGTTATTTCGGTAAACTGTCTGCAACTATTACATTTTCTATTACCCTTCGGGGCATCGAGCAAACGAATAATACAAATCTATATATTTTGCGTCGATTGAAACGCTTCCAGACTTTTGATATGGCTTTTAAAATTGAAACAATAAACCGTAACGTAATAACGTTACGAGAAAATGCGTTATAAAAATGACTCGCTGGAAATTCTTCTGGAAACTCGTTTTATATCGTTGTTTTCCCCCTGTAACTTTTATACTGCCCGTAAGAATAATATCCTTTTTCTATGTTTCGTATCTGGTGTCTGAAAAAATAGAAAGGACAAATTGCATCTCGTACGATAGGGACAGCCGCCGCACGCGTTCTAACGTAGCCCGTTAATTAACAGCGATGAAAAACCGAGGTCTACCCAGTCCAATTTCTATCGCACCGGTAGACGAAAGATAACCAGGTGAACATTGTAAACGTACGTAACATCAGATAAGAAGACAGCAAACCGTGTATATACACAGGAACATGCCGGATTAACTTCTCCACCCATAAGACACCTCTGGCTCGTATCGGCCGGTGTATTTACTGCACCGTCTACCCCAGAGAGAACGGACGCGGTTACGTTCTCGAAGGTCAGAGTTAATCGAAGTTTCCACACCATCTAATACCGTCTAACCATTTTCCAGTGGCTGTGCCGGATACCGGCAATACCTTCTCGCTATCAGTAGAAGCCATGCTCTCGACTACCGGCTAGGCATTGAGTTACCTGCTTTTAGATGTAATCAGATAGGCGTCTATTTGCTGCCTGATCATCCGCTAACATCGAGAAGTATCTACTCGACGCATAATCGCGCGTGTATACCACGAGCAACCAGGCCATCAGTATGACGATCTTTCTTCGCGACTTAACGAGTTTCTGAATGGTTACCGCAACAAGAAAGATGCTCGACGGTCGACATTTACTTTCTGTGTGATATCACGTGGTTTCTTATTACCAGCGTGAAGTATCTCGTGTAATTACCATAGAAAACAATTGGTTTTCGAAACTGACTCTCCTTTGATTCGTTAACAACGTTTATAATTGTGAATACATAGAGAAGTTGTTCGTGTATGTTACCTCTTTATTTCAGGTTTATATTTCAAGTCTAATCATTTGCCCCTAAAATTAGTCGACTCCTTAAAGAAAGAATGGTAGGATCGAGATGAAAAAACTCCGAAAGCCGCAGGAGGGATGAAATAGGAGATAAAAAAGAAAGATTACAGGGCAAGGAACAGAATTACAGACAAAATAACAAGTTGAAAATTGCTGTATAATAACAGTAATTCAACGATGTCAGAAAGACACTCGTCTTTAATGAGAATTGGACCTTTCCTTTATAACGTAGAAGAAAATAACATGAAACGTTTTTATGGACTTCAATTCTTCTGTGAATCGCCACGACCTATTCACCTAAATATGTATATAATAAATAATATATAATACTAAATAATATCAAATTTTATTTCGCATGAAAGATAAAACCTACATCAACGGTATCCTAATTTCTTTTCGCTAAATCCTATACTGGCGCCTGAATACAATTTATACTCGCGATATTGCTAAAATGTTTCTACAATATGTTTACCAGAAGTGTACGTAACTGGAAACGTAGGTAGGAATCGGTACACTTGTCATATTTACATTTATAAAAAATACTATTCGTTCGCTGAAAAAGATCTCCAATTCCGAGAGCGCAACGACATTGCAAACACGGCGAAAATAAAATTTTTTCGCAGAAATACGCTGTACTGGTACGAGGCGATACGATTGCATGAAGTAACGACTGTCAGAAACGAAAATACGATGGGAAAAGCGGGCGAGAGGAGTGACTCGCTACTTTATGGCCGTATTCACGCCTCATAAGGAGGAAAGTTTTCTAACCGCAGAAACAACGTGGCTGCCGAGCAACCGCACTACAGGGTTGAATATAAAATTCCGGAACGATGCGAAACGGACGCGTATGAAAACACGGCCGTGCATACATCACCGGTTCAGAAACTCTATTTTGAGTTCTTGGAACGGGTCAGTTCAGCGAGCACAGCTCGCGCGTTGTTTCATCAGGATCGAGAAAAAATTCTGCTCACATTCTATCCCTTCTTTTCACTCTTTCCTCCTCTGAAACCGTCGGATTTCTGAGAAAACCCTCCAAAACTGCTGAAACATTTGTGCACGTTCTTCAAGTTGTTTTGTTTGACCCTCGCAAACTCGCAAACCCATTCTCCGACGACCGTTTAAATAAATTTGCGGGTCTTTCGACTTTTTTATACTAAATGCGCGGTGTACATAACTCCAGCGACGTATTTAACAAACTAAAAGTAACTTCAAATATTTCGTAGAATATACAAATTCGTACATCTTGGAATCGAGTCGATTGCATTTCCTTCGCTTCAAAATATACTGCGGAACAAATATAAATCTTAGGAACTCGAGGACATTGGAACAAAAAGAAGGGTGAATTATTTCCTAAAAGTCGAAGTTCCGTAGACAAAAGCGGGAAACCTCGGCGATTCAAGTGATCCGAAGGATCCTAAAGAGCGTTATAATGAAGAGCGCGGGCGGTAAACTCGCGCAACCAAACAGCTTTCCCATTCTCTTTGCCTCGCATTCAGATATTTTCCAAATACCGGTGCCGAAGGCTGGAGTTCCCTTTCGAGTGCGTCTCATCAACCGGCGGCGGGGTATTTAACAACACCCGGGGATAAAACGAATAAAGGAAGGGCCGGAATCGTCAACTTACCCCCTGCGCGGAGCCCTCGATTCCGATGAAATCATCGGCCGTGGATAATAAAAGTGTGTCAACTCGCATCGACGATTGGAACGGATAGAACGAGACGAAGGAAGGAAAGAAAGAGAAAGGAGAGGTGAAAAAAAGGGGGAAAAAAGAGAAATCGAGACTGAATTTCAGCGAGAGAACGGCGAAGCGTCGTGAAAGAGGCCGCAAATCTGTGCCACGACGACCGGGCGAAACAATAAATTTCGTGTGGTGCTCGATATTTCACCGGGCGATATGCAAAAGCCGTGAATAATGTCCGCTGTCCGTGGGAGCATTTTTCAGCCTACAGGAGTGTAGATGAAGGCGATCGTGACGCCTAGAGAACCTATCAGCCCGAAATAATTTACGCGTGATACCCCATGCATTTCCGAGACCGAGACCGCCACCGGCTACGGTGTACACGGTAAGACGTTGCATCTGATTTCCATCGAAACGGAAGGTGGTTACGGGGTAGCGTAGCGGAAGGCCCGATGTTGGTCGCGAACACGAGGCAAGACAGCGCGGTTTCACAAAACGCGACCACAATTTTTAGCCGTCGACGAGGTCAACCGGATTTACGATCCCTAGCAGCAGCAGCAGCAGCAGCAGCGGAGGATATCGTAGGCATCGGACTTTATACGCACTGCTGCCTCCTTGTCCCCGCTACGATGCACGAGAGATGCACATCCTTATTACGTGCTTGAGAATTTATAGAGATGGTGGCCGCGGAAGTAGAAACACGGTAAAGTAGATCCATCTTAGACGAAATCCGTCCTTAGGTCTCTTGTCGTAACATCGAGAATCGTTCTTTCTCTTTCTCTATCTCTACCTCTGTTTGAATCGGATCGACGCGCATTGTGAAAATCTGGGTTAGGTCGTTGTAAGTGGCTACGGACATCGGGCAAGGGAGATCTCGCTCTGCCTTGTAAAAGTACGCGGTATCGGAAATTGTTCCTCTTTTCGAGAAGAAAGGAACGATTCCTAGCGGACGGAATACGAAGAAGGAGAAAATGACGTCGCTACGACTAATAGCTTGCGGTGAAGTTGGGAATAGATAAATAGCCGAGCAGGAGGGAGGTAGGTTAATTAGACTTTTAGCTGAATTGAAAGTAATCGGGTTTTCCTTTGCTCCGAGACCGTAGGCCAGATGGAATTTCATTTCTTTAGGAGAGTATGTTAATAGATAAGGTTACCAAGTCTCTTTCAGCCTTTCTTTGATACGACCACTTTTTCTCCTTTCAGTTTCCGTTCATTCGTTACGAACGACATAATCGTGATTATGATTGGAAAATAATATTCGTGGAAAATGATAGCAACCATTTTCTACTCTGTTTTCGCTACTAACAGTAAATGTAGCGCGAATCATATACGGTGTTTCGTATACGCGACATTATACTTTAACAACTTGTTAATGTAATAAACGATAAATCTACTTGTTTTGGGTAGAGCTGGTCTTAAATTCTAGTTTCATTTCGCGTTGTGTGAGAATACTGCAATTCGCACTTAAAATAATTAGAAAATTCAGGCTTTTGGTTGTATCCTTATGGAAAATTATTCCAACGCTTTACCAACCTTACAGCTGCCCCGTCAGAGATGCGACGACACACTGATCCCAATTTAAACCACGGACCTTTCACCAAGCCACTTGCAATGTAGGCAACATGCCCGAATTACTTCCCAAAAGGATACGGTTTACACCCAGAAAGCTTCTACCAATTTTGACCCTAGAAATCCAAACAGCAAGTGCCTCGACCGTCTCTTTTCTCACGTTGAAATTTACTAAACGATATTTCGCGTGATTATTCCACGTAAAGAGATGCGGCAATTATGCAGCATGTAACACGAGTATCGCTAAATTGTGTCCAGGAAATGTTCGTCAAAATTCTCGTGGATTTAGCGCGAGAAGACATCCCGTTGTGTTTTGCTACTTCCTACTAGGAAAGATAATTTATCGGCTCGTGAATTTCCATATCAAAATAGATGTCGCGAACGTAGAAAAGTAAATTCGTAAAACACTAGCAACTTCTTTTACCATCGCTGATTTCATTTCTTACAACCCTTTCCTGAATTCACGAGCGCGATTTTCAGCTCGCGCAGCCATGCAGATACGAGATGCGATTGTACGACGTTCGCTGCCATGACAATGGGATAAAACGAAAAAAAAATCGGCAAGTAAAAATTGCATTATAGTCGCAAAAGATAAAAGTTTCGAATACCGACGATTCGCGGCGTACTTTCGTAATCGAAAATTAGTATGGTTCGTGTGACAATGTCGCGGTTAATAATGCGAACGATGGACGTCACAGATACTGCGTATGCATAGTTTCATCCTGTCCTTTGGTAAAACAGCGAGAGTAAAATACGTTGCGTGACATTTTACGATAGAAGGATTTCGCTCGAAAGCGAAACAAAAAAGCGGTGGCAAGTTAATTATACTTTAAGCTCGTCATGTTAATTATACTTTTGTGCATCGTGATATACGCGCAAGAAGGATTTGAGGCGGTATCCGCTGAAATAGAATTTTATCAGCACCGCGAAAGAAGGCAAGAGACGACGGTACGTTAGCTTCTACCTTTCCGCATAAAATATCCTGCCGACCGATGTAGTTTACATCCACAACGAGGTCTCTGGCAACGTTGCCTCGTTGACGATGATGTATGCCTCGGCGATATAGCGAGTTCGTAAAATCGGTCGAGTGTCAAAATGTTCGACCGCCTTGGCTAGCGAATTGACAGAAACTTGAGAAAATAAAGGCACGAGACCTTAGTTGCAGCCGCATGAAATATATCGTAGCTTTCACGGTATAACGAGGCCTTAAATTAAAGCATCAGAGCGAGATCGATTAATGCAGCGACACTCGCCGCTGCGTGCAACGTTCCACGTTTACCGATACCTACTGAACCAACGTCGAGGTAACACATATTAGGCGACCGTGGCCGAGGTTTCTGCCTCTTTTCATCTCTAAGCCCAGGTACTCGATGTACGACAGTGCTTCGTTAATTTTTTTAAATAGATATTGGGAACTCAGATATAATAAAAAAAAAAATATTTCTAATCCAAACATCGATAAATTTGCCTAACACAGTAGATGCTTGAAATAATTTATCCTATCCATATATTTTTCGTATTTGCGCGTTCGGAAGCCTATAAGAATAGATAAAAATTCTTGAAACCTCTAGTCCATAAGATAATACAGAGAAAGCCTTCTCCATCGCGTCGCGACGCTTGAAAAGTGAAAAGAGTAGTTAAGTTAAATGGAACGGACGTTGCATTTGTTTAAAAATAAATAAGAGTTTAAGCGTGTCAAATACGGTAGTATGCCGCTAGATTAAGACAATTTTTTAACATCTTTATCTGGAATTGAACGGACGCTCATCTTTTATGCAGCTCGAAGCAACGCAATGGTCTGTTGAATGAAACTCTTCTAAAATCCTTGGCTTTTCTTCCTTTCTTATTCTCTTCAATTTAATTCCATTCTCAGTCATAAAGGTAAATACTTCTATTGCTCTAGCAGAGAACGATGCGGTTGATTACCTTTAAATTTAAATCTCGAAATTATCGCAGAGGAATATTTTTCCTTCGTCCAAACGAAAGATACGAAAAGCTCGTGAAGCTTCTTGCCTTCCTCGCCAAAGTATGGAGTATATATGGAACATATAATAGAGAAATAATTAAATTATACTATTAAAGTCATCCTAAACGTAATATTTCAGTATGATAATTAACTGAGTGTTTTCAGGAGGCAATTTCGATGGAACCGCGCACATTGTTCAGCGGTGTACTTAATATGTCAGGTGTAATTTCATCGGTAAACAGTCAGGCCTGAACTGTTTAAATCAGTTTGATTGCTCCCTTGATACAGTGCATCACTGTAATGGGATTCTAAGGTGTTAATAGCGCTCTGTCCTTATGCTTCTGCAAACATAATCAGCCTGGCGGCCGGAGAGCTACTCTAATACGGCGTACGTTAAAGTCCATTGATCCGTGTTTCATAGCGAAGTAAGTTTTGCGTTAAAGTAACTATCTATAATAAACTGAATGCATAAACTGTTGATGAGAACTGTCCATTGAGAACTGCTACTGAAAGATGGTCGATCGTAAAAATATAAATCGAGATACTAAAGCTTGGAATCGTGTGCTGTTATTCTTTCGGCTAGAGCAACGAACGAAAACTAAATTTATCGTTTGATATAAATAGAATTGTATAGAACGATCTTGAAGCGACGTTAATTCCGCTTGATTTATATCTTCGAGAATTTCGGTATATTCTTTAAATAAAAAAGGCGGGTGTGTGTAAAACAAACAAACAGATATCGATTAATCCTTTTTCAACGGAAAGCGCAAAATATCGCGTAAAAATATACCGAAGCACGCAATATAGTTGCTCAAGTGTTTGACACGCAGCCCTTGTAACGTCTGAAAACATGCCTGTCAAAATATTTCGTAGTTCCGTAAGTACAGTAATATTTCGCAAGTTTCATTTAATAACAACGATTAATCTACTTAAAGACACACACGCAATTTCGCCTCTAAAGTATCTCTGCTTCGAATATTGCTACCTCCTGCGAGCAACAGTTTCGTAATACTTCAATTATCCACTCAAAGTATTAAATTTTCTCGTTCGTGTATCGCTATCAACAGGAGTCGTGAGTTTAATCAGATTCTGGTCGATAGATAAATGTACCAGAAAACATTGGTAACCGGAATTTTCATACAGCGGTGCGTGACGCTTGGAAATTGTTGTCGGACAAGCTTAAGTAAGCTCAACGAACAACCACGAACAGCTTTATCGTAATATATGCATTAACGGTTTTATCAGAACAACGACGAAAATTACAATCCCCAGCGCGTGCTTTATTTAATCGTTAATCTGGGTTCCGTGTCAGGGTCCCGCCAAGCCGTGAAACGTTCGTCGATCGAAAAACGAACGAGGAAGAATTTATTTTTAACGAAGTTGTGCGTCCCTACAAAGCCGCTTTCCCTGCGAGTATAATTAAATGGAGAACTTTTGTGCTCAAATAAAATAGAGATAGAGCCTGGGATAGGGAGCGAGATGGCTCGAGTTTCTATACAGTAACCACAGAATAATGAGCACGATGAATCGCAGCAATGAAAGTAGTTCTATGACTAACTGCTGCCATGAAAATTGCTATATAATTATATTTGATTTCATTAGACAACCTGGACGATGTTAAATCTAGGATTTAATTACGGATTATTACCGAAATTAGCGGGGAAGAATTCTATAACTTTTAAATACTATTTTTGATGGTGCAAATTATTCTACGGGAATGATATAGAATAAATAAAGATACGAAATATCCTGACAATAGTATGCGCTACAGTAATCAAGGAACATGGTTGGAATATATATCTCTACTTTCAATTAATTACCGGTACGACTCGGATGTAAACAGAATATGTTGTTGAAATTTAGTCTCTTCGTTTGAAATAATCTTCTGTTTGTGTAATATAGCTCATTATAAACTAACATTAATTAAATCATGATGTAACCTAATCATAAAGCGAGTTATAGGAGGGCATAGTAATTAATAAGTTACGTGTTATGATTTGCAAAACAGTGTCCATTTATAATATTATAACAATATTCTTAGATTTATTTAGATTCCTATTCTTAGATTGTATCGTTCCATCTTCTTCAACTTGATTTTGGTGGCAGTGCATTATTAGTATACCGTTGTAGAAATCGCCACTATCTTTTAAAATAAAAATATTCAACTATCGCATGTAATTATATAATGGAGCATGGATCTAATATATTCTACATATATCGTGCAACCTGTCACACCCCAATGATATAAACACTTGGGGTGGCTAAACGATAAATAAAAATCTATGTACCACAGAACAAATAAGAACAATAGAAGAACATCCGAATGAATATGCAAGCGTCGAGCAGACGCTATACCACAGAAGATTTCAATAAAAGGTGCATCCCCCATAAATATCACTGTGGTCAGACATCAGCTTTGTTTAGATAGAAAGTAGGGAAGAAAGTAACAATCTCGTATTACGAATGTCTGCAAATAACCTGGATCCGGATAAACAAACAGGAGTAACAAAACGGTGTGTGCAACAACACTATTTCGTCTTGCAACCACACGGGTTTTCCCGCGAATGCAAACAAGATAAGATCCAAGTAGTAGCGCAATGAGAACGGAGAAGGAGACATTGTTTCGTATTCCGCGTTTCAGAATCCGCGGAAGTCAAAGAAAATTGTGTAAAAATTGATTTTATCGTTTCGATGGAAATTTTTTATATTCCGCATCACGTCGCAAATTATAATATTTTTGTCACTAATCTTTCATTCATGATATGCACAAAAAGTATTGAAAAATATTTAATACGGTAAAAATCGACTTTTAACTTGGCTCGACAAACACGTTTCGAAGATACGACGAGCTGAATATAATAAAATGATATGAAAAATACGAACTTGTGATATGTACATGTATATATATGCATGAGGAATTTCAAATGAAATCTGGGACACGGAAAGCTCGGCGTGTTTTGTATGTGTACGTAGCTGTTGTAGTTGTCTATTGTTACAGACAATTTAATCCGTACGGTTTCTTTTCTGTATCTCCTTTCATCAATTTCGAAGTAAAGTAATCTAGGATTACTCTTTAAGGAGAATTTAAACTTCCGAGAAGTTTACAATTTCCTTCAAATGAACGAGGAATACATCACCATAAAAGAGCTTTATAACATGTAAAATATTCCGTGTTTTCTAATAATTTAGCGATTAAACTTTCTACTGCTTCAATTAAAAGATATAAAAATAGAGATAAAAGATATCTTTCTCTATTCTCTAATTAAAATGATTCGATGGACACGTGGACCAAAAAGTAAAATATCAAATATTCTAAAATCAACTACTGCGATTTTACATCAAATATTTAACTAAGTCAACTCGCAGGAACATTATTTGCCAAGTAATATGATATTACGCAGGGATAAAATTATATATTTCTTCTCTGTATCATAGTCCATTAATTAGAGAAATTCATTCATCCAATTGGTGAATTACTTGCGCGTGAGAATAGTTGGAAGCCCTTGGTACCTAGCATAAATTCCAGAACTTGTGGATCAGTGACTAATTGAGAGCAAGTGTAGCAATAATACCGTGGTATTAAACTCCACTGCACTTCTATAGTATTCCAATCTATGGCTATTATGTTACCGAGTTTGTATGCATCTAAAACGCGATCGGAAATTATTGTACGGAATCGGTATAGAGGTACGTATAACGTATCGTAGCGTATATCCTTTAGCTATGAATCTCAATGACGAAAGAAAAGGAGAGAAATCTGCAATTGTCGGAACTTCTCGATTCAAAGTGGATTTCTGAATATGGGACGAGGACTATCGAAGAAATAGCGACAAATTTCCTTACGTTATGCTGCGGGGCGATATGAAAGAAACTGACTGAAATATGTGAAGGGTTAGCTGGGTTAGAATCGATTATGTTCGGTCAACAAAGTAGATGAACATTTGGAACGCGAAGAAATAAATTATTCTCATTTTTTTTCCCTTTATTGATAAGAGCTATCATAAAAATTTGTCCGTTGTATTTTATCCTAAATATAAGGGGAAAAAGTGACAACAAAGGTCGAGCACGAGTATCATTATTCTTTCTTTTCCTCTTATCTTTTTTTTTTATTGGACAATGTAACGAGAAGGACTTTAAATCACGCGTACGCATTTCGTTTATTCAATTTTTATTTTTTATCAGGTATTTGGTTTTCAGTTCTCGTGAACTTTTTAATAAATGTATTACAGGAATATATCGGTACCGTATTGAGAATACTAAATTTTAGAGACGCGCGGAGCAGTTTGCTGCAGTAATTTCGAATACACCTGAGATTGACGTGAATTGACGTATGAGTTTGACGATGTTTATTATGGGATATTTACATACATGTAAAACGCAATCCCATTTATTGTTTGCTGTGAAATTTAGATGCACGACATAAAGTAGAGATTATCGCGTGTAAATACGTTCGTCGTATTTTTCAGGACCTATTTATAATTTCGGTTCATCGATATTTTCACGTTCGACATTAACATTTTCAAATATTCTCGCAATTGCGCACCTTCGTACACGATTCTGTCGAATATATTCCCTATTAATTTATTATGTTTCACTTAAATAAAATCACGCAATTTCTTGAATTCTTACAACTGAGGCTACGTTTCAACGAGCTGTCGATAAAAATTTTAACGGGATATTTTAAACCGTATATAAAATACATTACTGCAGTAAATGTAGCCCATTTATCAAAATAACAAATGCACGATCACACGCGTTGCACGTAGTGATGCCATAAATCAAGCAATCACGTAGTCTCAGTTATATTCCAAATGCGAATTATTACGCACCTCCAGATATACTGTACATTACATAAATCATATGGAAATCGTTATATCGTCAAAATACCTACCATATTTTTCATCAATCCGTATAAGCACCAACAAAATGTATTACGAAATAATCCCTTCCTTTTGTTTAACTCGTTAATTGAGTATTCATTAATTCATTAATGGTTACTTAATTATTAAATCACTGATAATTAAAAGCAATTATGCAAAATGAATTTTTGATTGCTTTGAACACGGATAAATTTTTAGATTTCAAAATGTGTAAATATTTCTCCGCGTTCGAAGCAACCGAAAATTCATTTTGCATAATTCCTTTAAATAGAACGTTCATATAAAACGACATTAAGTAGAAGGAATAGCATTTTCGATACTATTAACCTACATCTGCTCGAATATTTTTTATAACAGTTCTTAAAATTTCGTTTTCTTTTTCGCCACGTCCGTATCAGAAGATTCTTCGATTTTCGTTAAAAATATATCCAACGTTAGTAGCACGGGTTTTCGTAATTTCCCCAATTATTTAATTAAAAAGTTTACGAAATATCAAACGAGTATGTTCGATTCGCATGTGAATGTGTGCGACAATTTTTAACATGCCGCGAAACGAAAGGTCAGGTAAAGGTTGGTAAAAAAGAAAATCGTGAGCATTTATTTCTCAGGCACCGCGGTTCTGTGCCGTTTCGACGCCTTCAATGGGCGAGAAAAGGCGTTAGCAAGCAGTTGCACGTGTTTGCACTATGTACTACGGAACGTTTCTTTTCGGTCGAACGAGTCCCCGCTTGGGAGCCACGGAATACCTTCAATCCTGTAAGCTCTCCTCGATACGTGTCTCGCAGTTTTTCTCTCGCGAATCCCCGGCGAGCTTCGATGGGAAAGTAAACCTCCTATTGTGGCTCGGCAGAGCGTGTGTCATTGTTGCGTTAACAGGTTTGATCCCTTTATCCCCGATCGGGACAGAGCCGTTTGGAAATTTGCACAAGCGCAACGAGATTCCGCTTCGTATAGTGGAAGATCGGAAATTCTTGGTATTGAATGTCTAATTCAATGGCCGCCTAGGCCATATAAATTATTATCGACATAGTCGTTAGAATCGAGAAATCTTCCTGAAAAAGTGACACATTAAAAAAATCGTCGATCTCGAGATATATGGAAAGGTGAACTCTGTTAGAGTTACGTGGACTAATTTTATTTGACAAATAGGAAATACGCATAATATTTTTCTGGCTGTAACGAATTCTTTCTGGAAGAGATTAAATTATACGCGGCGAGTTGTGCTAGCTTTCATGAATGAAATATTGCGTGTTCAATTTCAATTTGTGATTTTAATATCTTTAACAGGATACGTACGAAATTCATTAGTGAAATCATTTTGTTACAAAGCATGGGTTTACATGAAATTCGTATCGTAAATATCCAAAAGTAACGGTGAATAATAGCAGGTATGATTAACAACGAATTTAATCATAAGGGTAATTAAAATGCACCGAATAATAATGGGAATAAGATCGATCGTTACATAAATCAATCGGTACGTTTTCAGTTCTCCAAAAAATAGTGTAATTATTATAGAAAAGACAATAGATTTAGTTTAGGATTTACGATGTAGAAATAAATTTAAAAAAAATGAAATAGCTTTCTATTTACGTAAATTATTATTCCTTTTTTCGTCCCGTCGTGCAAAGCGGAGGGATCTGAATTTGAAAACTATTCAGCCGCATATCCTTCAGTTTCATTCGTGCAAGTTTGAAAAATATCAGATTTGGCTGCTGTCGTGCTTTCTCTCGCCCAGGAAAATCCCTCATAACTGGCAGTCAGTTGATTAGACACACGTTTGAAAAAGCGTTTTTCTTCCTAAATAATGGAGCTACTCTGTTACCGGGTCCCGAAAACCATTAACGAGGACTTTAAAATGCTCGCGTCCCACTTCGTATTGCGGTTAGTCTGCCCCGCTGATTTCGACCGAACAATTATTTCCTCGCACAAAGAGCGCGTTTGCAACTTCCGCCACAGAGTTTATCTTCTCAACGGCTCGAACGAAACTCGAAACTCCATTCGGCTTTGGATGTAATCTTCGTGCGCGGCACAAGTTTGAAAATCAAAGAAATTAAAGGATTAATCCGCGGGAGAGAAGATCGGAACTTGCGGAAATACCGTGAAACGGAACGGAACGTTTCACGGAGAAACCGTGGTGGCGGAGGTTCGTTGGCAAGCTCGCTACCTCCTGACCTTCTTTCACGATTATCACGACCCCATGAATGTGCTCCGCATACCCAGAAGCGCGGTTTCACTCGATCGATTCGCTCGTCACGATTTCGAACGGTTCCGCTTTAAAGCAGAGGACCAGCGGAAACAGGAGAAAAACTGTTAACCCATTAAGGGCAAACTAAAGTTGAAGTTAGTAGAGCTGGCCGATTTACGTTATCTCATTCTACCTTCTGTAATTACGATGTCGTTACGACAGACAATCTCTAGCATCTGCTCAATTTTTTCGTACCAACGCTGCATTTTATAGCAACATACCTCATTTCTGTCTTACTGTTTGGCACTTGATGGATCAGCGTGTGATAATTGGCGAAGTGTATTTCTACGGCAGAATCATACGTCTTTCGTTTCTAGTTTACTGGCAGTAATATTTAGACGTTTGCGTAATAAACCGTTGGTGTTTGAATGCGTACGACGGTATATGAATCACTACGACCACTTATAATATTATTTATGACAATATTTCCGGCGCGTACAATGCGCATCCACGCAATAAATAACCCAAGCCAAATGCATTTCACTTTTTCACATAAACGCATCGATATTTCCGCATATGTTTAGCGACCTAAATGGAGGTAATAAAAGCCCGGTGCGTCCTAGGAATGCACTTTTCTTCCATAACTTCCGCTTCGTCCGGTGAACAATAATTTTATCGTATTACTTCTCCTTTGTTTGCATCGATGGATCTGTTTGTCGCCAATTTTCGTCGATTCTTTCTATTGTATTTTTCTTCCTTTCCAGTTCTTCTTTCCTCCTATTCTCTCTTCTATCTTCCTTTCCTCTTTCGTACCTATTCGACCCAAAGGAATCTCTCGTCCGGAAATATTTATTTCTCAGCCCGTTGACTCATTTTTTACCAATACATCGATTTCACAATGTGGCATGATGAACCGCTGTAGCTGAAATTCGTATCGAACATTATTCTGGACCTTTGCCAGCCGTTCTATCGCGTGTGGGCCTACGGAGACCGACCGTTTTGTATATCGTCATAGTTATTTACGTTCCTTGGTCCCCTCTATTAATTACAATTTCAGCGACCGTATTTAGGCGTGTGGAACGGGAACCAGGACAAAACGAACGGAAGAGTTTCTTCGCGTAATAACTCCGAGTGTTTTGTGGCCTGCTGGTTCGCGAACGTGAATCTATTGCAACTCTTTACAACAAAATTTATGTTGCGCTGTGTTACAGTGACGTGTTAGAATGATTCAAACACTAACAGCCAGGAGCAGTAAATCTTTGTCCCTAGGCGAAATGATATTTTATCAAAACGAAATCTGATATAGCTCCGTGAAATGGTAGATTCCACGTACGATGGTGCAGAGACTAGACAAAAGGCGTGGTCGATGTATTTTTTAAATCAAACGATACAAAGATGGCATAGAAAGGTTTCTTTAAAGATTTATATCGCGGAAGAAGGCGAGAATGCGAGAGGAACTCAATTTTCCGGGGGGATATTTGTTTTTCGATGGAGTTGCGGCAAGGCAATCAAGTCGCTTATATTTTTCATCGGTCCAGTCCACGACTCTTCGAAAGGAACGTCGCGCTTTTACCATCCTTCCTCTTTTCCCTTTGCTGTTTTAGTATTTCAAGCGTCGGACTTCCGACATTTGACCGACCCGAAAGTTTTAAACTGATAAAACTTCTGGGATAACTTTATCACGCTAATAAAAAGTAGGAGAAACGTAAAATAGCGACGACGTGACGTTTAAAGGAGGAGCCATAATAAACTGTAGGAGAATCGCGCGACAGAACGTTTCTCTGAAATCGTATTGAAAGTGACGAAAGTGTTCGTTAGAAAAGAGCTGAAATTAATTTCTAGAATTTTGGAAATGCACACTCGAGAGCTATCGCTTGATACCTGGTGCATCGATATTTGCGTCAAATTTCCTGCGATTCTAACGCCTCCGGCGGTAATACAACTCCAATTCGTTTGGTGTCGATATTCCACCGTATCAAGAGAAGGATTACAGATGTATGTTTCGGCTAATTCGAGAGAAATCCTATCGCGGCTATTGAAAATTCTGTACAGAATTGTCACAAATTGCAGCCAAACGGAGGAAAAAAAATTTGGATGCATTCCGTTATTATTTAAAAAAGAAAAAGAAAGAAGGAAAAATAGTGAATTTGTTTATTTCGAAGAAAATAAAACGAAGAAAAATTCTTTATTTTTTGTTTGATTGTTTTATCTAATATTATACTTTAATTAATCTAAACTACACTTTCGTTAAAACTCTTTATCGAACATAACAGAGTTGAAAAAATTATTTCAATTCAATAAAATCGCACGAGTTTAACAAGATAACGAGCTTGCAGTATTGTTACTTCCGTAAATAGCTGCTATTAATACTGTTAATAAGTAAATTTCTAACTGGAGTTCTAGGAAATTGCCTAGATTAGATCTCACGTCTGACTCCTTACGTTCCCGTACTACTTGCCGTAGATACAGTGGTCGTAGTGGTGACGTACAGTGAGAAATGGCTGATCCATACAGTCTCCTTCCACTGCTACTTGGCTTGCCGGCTGCCAGGCCTGATGTACAGCTCTCTTGGCTGATTCATGCGATCCGTTACAACTACTTCTACCATTCGTACTCGCATATACACGAGACGTTCCAGACACACGCAGAGATAATAGCGGAAGCATATTAAAATTGCGGAGTATAGAAATACACCGTTCTCATCGCTGGATGAACTAGAAGAGTATACAGAGATAATTATAAAAGTAATAAACAAACGATAAAGAGCTATAGATTCGGATTGATATAAAAAGAAATACCCTCCACCCCTTTCGTCGAGTGACGACTAATTTTAAAAAGCTTAAAACACGATGCTATCGATGAATTCTCCGAAGCAAAGCTTCGACGATATAGTAACTTATAGCAANTAAACAAATAATAAAGTAATGATAATAAAAAATAAATAATAAAGTAATAAACAAACGATAAAGAGCTATAGATTCGGACTGATATAAAAAGAAATACCCTCCACCCCTTCCGACGAGTGACGACTAATTTTTAATCGAAATTAACAAAAGCTTAAAACACGGTGCTATCGGTGAATTTTCCGAAACAAAGCTTCGACGACATAATAACTTATAACAATAAACAAATAATAAAGTAATAAACAAATGATAAAAAAAGCTATACATTCGGATTGGTATAAAAAGAAATACTCCCACCCCTTTCGACGAGTGACGACTAATTTTTAATCGAAATTAACAAAAGCTTAAAACACGGTGCTATCGGTGAATTCTTCGGAGCAAAGCTTCGACGATATAGTAACTTCGAGTATACTTTGGTATTTTTATGTACCAACAATCCCTGATAAAATGCGAATACTGCAACAATGCCCCCGATACCGCTAGAATCGGAAATTCGCGTTCGACGGAACGGGCGAGCTACCTTGACGTATCTGGTCGTGCACGCTTAAGTGGAACGCTCGATAAATAGTCGATAGCTCATAGAACACGGTAGAGACGTCCTCATTGTGAATCGAAATGAACTGGAGCGCAAAGTAGGTGGTTTGAATAATGTTTATCAGCGTAATCCTTAACATAGTGGCGATTCGAATACGAAAACAGTTTTCGGGCGCTGCTTAGAAACAGGAGAAATCGTGGTCAAAGATCGATTAGTCATTAGAGAGATTTCTCTGTGTCCTACTCTGCTACTTCTACCAATCCTATCGTGCTTCATTCGTATCTCCAGGGAGCCATTCTCATCAGTCTCCTTGTTCTAAAGCACGGATTACACGGTCACTGAATTTGTAAGTGAAACCGTCTCAGCTTTTACACAGAGTACTTCGATCATTAAGAAATTATTTGTACCGTCGATTCTCTCGCCGCCGCACCGTGGCTGCGTCACATTGTCAAGTGCTACCTATTTGTTCAACGAGTCCTCTCGTTTTTGTACGCTCTGTCCTCAGTCAATAAGGTTAACATTAATTCCTACAAATTTCTCCTTATCTTTAAATGTCAAGCGGTTTCAAGCTTTAAACTGAATATGATACTGTCGCGTAATTGTACGACCAACAGAGAACGAAAATCATTCCGTTTCGTATCACTCCTCTCACGAACGAAATAGAGACAAGGTCGAAATAACGATATTTTTATTCAAAGAAACGTAAGCTAAAATTTGTTTCGTTAGAATTAAAGAAGTAAAATTTTTGCATTTATATACATTGACGGAATTTATTTCAAAGCCAAACTTTTATGCGTCTATTTCATAATCGATTCACCTATCTCGTGTGGTACGAATGCAAATCGTGCGCAGTAACTTTCGTATACGACCACGAAAGCTCAAGATTCGTACTCGGCACAGGTACTCGAAGAAGGCTTTATAATCTGCAGATCTACGGAAATTTATCGGTCGTAGGAAGCGTTGACAAGAAGCAATTACACCGGCGCGATCGCTATGCAACCCCTGCACTGGTTAAACGGTGGATAGAGTATCTGCGTACACGCAATAATCGTTATTCACGCTGGTCGACGTTTACGCTCCGATAAAGGCAAAGAAATTTACCAAAGATTTTATTTGACGGTTTTTACTACACGACTGGAACAGTCGAAACGTAAATCACCGAGTCGTAAATGGTGTAACGCCAGCGTTGAACTTTTTCCATGTCGGTTACTATCTGCTTCTATCAAACTTTATGGATATCGTAATAAAGCGATGATAACGTATGGAATAGTAAGATCGTTTTAATGAAGACTGCGATTTCATCGCCCCATTTAGGAATACTTATCGAACTTCTATCTATTAACCAAGGGTCAATATTAGGTAAGTAACTTCTATAGAATGGCGGATCTATGTAACAGGCAGGTCAGTTCGTGGTAATATGTGACATTTAATTAGACAAAAAAACAGCTATCCGGAAGGTTAACGGATATGGCTAGCCATAAACCGTGACCACAATCTTCTTTGGTACGCTTAAACGGTTTTCACCTAGTACGATAAAAAGAAAAGCGGAGGTCATTAACCTGAAGGTTTGTCCTATCTTCCTGGAAATGAAAAAGAACTAACCACTGGCAGGCCGCGTAACACGCTCCATTTAATAACAACCACCAGCGTACATAGCCAATGATGTAAAATCTAATTAGAAGCTCGTTGGACTAGTCAGCCGCGATTTAAGGCAACCATTCTCCCCCAGTAGCAACGTGAAAAAGTAACAAAAAATGTAGCTCCATTTCGCGATTTCGTTCTGGGGATCTTGAAGCTATTTTCCTCGGGGTAGAGCCTATGCGGTATTAATTAACCCCTTAGCCTACACGAGATCTGCCGATCGCGCGAGTCATAGTAAGCAAGAAGTTCGATCGCGCGCCGTGCCATTCATCTGTTCAGCTGTGTGCCCGAACTGGCGCAAAATGTATACTTCTTATGACATGTATATTTAGGGGCTAGAAAAGGAATTGTGAAATAATAAACAACGTTTGAGGACAAATAGTGTTTTTAAGACGTATAGGGCGTAATCACGATCAATTGATCAGTTAACGAAAACAATTTATTATTTCAAAGTGGATAATGAATCACTAGCAACTTGTAAATTACCACGAATCAGACACGTGTGTGCCGTTTATAGCACAAATTCTTTACCACGAATCTGACACGTGGTTTTCGCTTATGGCACAAATCCCTTACCACGGGTTAAGTAATTCGCCGGGGAAATACTTGTTTAACGAGCGTTACGATGTAATAGAGTGATGAAAACATGATATTTTTAGTCCACTGTATAGTTTGTTGAAAGAACCTTCGTAAAAGCAGGTGTAAAGCGTAATCGAAAGTGAACTGCATTTGGATGTAAAATAACGATAAGATATAAGTATAGACGATATTACGCAATATATGAAAAAGTTTAGCATATCTAAAGAATTTTTCAATATCGTATATTTCATGAAGTTTGTTAATAACGTGGGAAGTCGAGTTATGTTTAATTAAACAACGTTCGCTGCTTTAACTTTGAATATTGACAGAAGTCTCGCTGAAATATAAAATTAATTACCGCTACGATTACTCATTTAGTACACTGTTGACACAACGCGATAAACAACTTCGCTTTCAGGAATCTACACGTTTATGTACTTAATTACGAAAAATACGCTGGCTTAAAAAGGGAATATATTTTCGCCTAGATATAAAAGTGAAACGAGCAAAATAATTTACAACGTTGTTATTTGCCAATAAAATGACATTCAGCAGCGTAAGAAACAATTTCAATTTGTTATTTAAATTAATTACGAGGTTTTACCATACGAATGCTCGCTATAGAAGTTTCGTTAATTACACTTCATACAAATTGTTGTTTCAGAAGAAAACAAAATTCATCCATACGTGTATGCGTATTACATATTCTATAATTAACTAATTATTCTCTAATTAGTCAAATAGATATTGTACGAGCTTTCGCATGTAACAGCTTTATGGATCTGAAAGGTCTGAAACTTGTCCATTCCATTAACTGTGCATAACGTATCGGGCGAAAACGAATATATCTAAAATAAATTATTACGAAAATGAATAAAAATTAAAAGGCTATCAATGAATAAACGGCCAAAAGAAGATTGAGCAGAAGAAACGTGGATCCTCTTTACGAAGTTCTGGCTTCGAAAAATTAAAATATTTCGTGTGTTCCATCTTCGTCAGACATTTCGGTTCAACGCGGCGACTCACTTAGAATTTTCAGGGGAGTATCGTTTTATTTCGCTAGTTACAATTTTGCAGAGTATCTTCTTCTTTGCGCTATTGAAAAATTACGTGAAGAATTACGCGAAAAGATTACATGAAAGTTACATCTCATGAATTTCTTCATCTACTTATTATACGACATAGCGCGAGGGAAACTCCGTTTGATTCATTCTTCGTATTTTCATCTTCCTTGTCATGAATAAGTTACGTAGATCATATCCACCCATAAAATATATATAACAAAATAAAATGCGAAAGAGGGAGGTATCATTATCGTATATAAAAAATAGTTTCGTACGAAACTTTTTCCATAAAAAAGATTAGAGTTTCTTCATAAGATCGCATCGAGTAGAAATTAACTGTCTTCCATGAAAGTGCCTCGAATGATCGTTACCAGTTGACACTTTGAGCAGGCCTCGTAAAAATTGTCCGTGATAAATTGATTTCTCGCTTGTTATTAATTAAAATTTCATGACTTGAACGGTGTAGAACACGGACGGGTAATGAATGATTTTGAACCAAAACGGGCAGCGTGATCTAATTAATTTGAAATTAATTTAATACAGCTTCTGCGACACCAGTAATTAAGATCAAGTTTTGTAAGGCTATTAACCGAGCTCGACGCGCAAGCTCCGAGAATTCATTATTGATAAGTATGTGCTTGGCTTAAATGATTGATTCGAGTGAAGTTGTTCGAAGGGTATAAAATATTACCGCACCGTTTCAACTTTTCATATTCATTCTGCGAATATCGTCGTTACCGGGATTCGAACTTTTAATGATGGATAACGAGCTCTAATTCTTCGAATTGTGAAATTAAATATCGTCGGGTAATTTATAGTCCAATAAAAGAATGTTAAAGCTTTTGAAAAATAGCGGTGTTCGAAAACTTTTCGTTGGTCACTTACGTCCGATCTTCCTCTTTTCCATATACTTTTCGTTTGAAAACGATGCACGGTCCCGTAAGGAATTAAACGCGAGAAACACTTGGACGATATTAGACTAACGAAGCGTCGTGAAAAATTCGATCAAATGAATAAGAAGAACTGATTAAACGAACAGGCTCGCTTCTTACAGCTGCACAGCAAAATTCAATTAAGGCCAGGAAGAAAGATCGTCGGATTTGTTAACGCAAATTGAAACGAAGGGAAAAAGCCAGAAAAACGGCTTATGCATAAAACATGAACGAATGAACGAAATAAGATTTCCATTTCTCGTACAGATGATTTTCAAGTACAAAGAAATTACCGTCGGGATGTTCCTTTTCCGCGCGGGTGGTCAGCGTGTCATCGACAATTTCGATTTCTTAATTTTTATACCTGCCGACGGTTTCGTTCTCTCCAAAATCTGCTTTGATAGATGAGAGACCATTTCGAGCTTATCTCCCAGTATGATTGGAAAGATATCCGTTTTCCATATTTCACACGAAATACGAACAAATTCTGCAAAATAATGTTACGCACCTGTACGAAGTGACTATCAACTTCCAAAAGTTATCCGTATCAAATCCTAAAAGCTGCGATTCGTGCATCGAGATTTGCAAAACCGAGCGAATACATTGAGCTCGCAATGGAATCTGTTTATTCGACCATTCGCGGAGAGACGCGATCGCGAGGAAGCACGTCAACGGGAGTCGTAAATCCCGTTACGATTAGATTGTGACGTCAATCCACATTAGACGCCGGATGTGTGATGGTCCTTGGAACAGTCCTTAGATTATTATACGTCCTTACAAATTACGGGGAAAACAGGTAGTTACCTAATGTTAAAATCCCAATATTTGACTAACGAAAAAGCTGGTTTTTCCCATAAACAATATCACCTACTAGCCACGTTGGTAGGAGGCTTCCTCCTCCTATCTTCATTTATTATTTATTAACCATTTGTCATCGTGGATCGTTACCCTCACTTTTCCTAACGACACGTGCGAACAGCGAATCCGCGTTGTTAATTCAAAAGGGCACACCCACGCCGATCTTTCCTCCGTAATAATACGAGAACACCTCGGGACTGAAACTAAAACCTAGCGACAGTCAACATCTCTCAGATCAGTCACGTTTATTATAAACTGTGCTGTGTTATTTAATAAAGTACGATAGAAAATAAAGATAGTAGTTGTGTTACGACTCAACCATCCTGTCTTCAGAATCTAAGTGCTAATTTTACGTGACAAGATAATCGACGCCACGAAATGATCGATTCCCTTATTTCTATCACGATAATAGGGGTGGTTCAAATGAGGTTGCCACTGATTTAACACATATAAATTAATATTTATTCCAACAACTTTGTAAAGAAGATATAAATTGATAAGGTATAATTGAGTTTCGATTGATAGCCAAAATTACAATGTGTAGTACGCGACGTAAGCTTAGATGATGACGGTTTAAAGAATGCATAAAGACTGACTTTCTGTGAAGATGATGCTGCGGAGGTAAGCTTGCGATCGGTGGGACTAACGCATGGGACCATCGGATTTGTTGATGACAATTTTGGTTAGGAAAGTGAGGGCAGTAGACATTGCTTCTGATTGGATAAAAGAAGGTTGGTGGACTAGGAAGGATATTAGGCGCCCTCGATAGAAAGTTGCTAATGGGAAGCATCGTACGTGAGAAAACTAATTTTTCCGTAGTAAACAATAAACTTTAGAAACGATATTGAGTAAAGAGATGTTTGCTCGGTCTGAAGGACCTTAGCTAGAAAATTCCTGAGATTTATGATAGGTCGTTAAGACTATTGAGGGTACGCAGTAAGGATGTGCGGACATCTGGTTGCCATCTTGCTCGCGGTGTGTGGCCTGGTCTGGGTAGAGTGTCGCCAGATGTAACAGAATCAAAGTTACAAAGAAGAGAAACTGTCGTTGCAATTCTTGTTTCCACGTTCCATTTTTTCCTACTTACGATATTACAGTCCTTTTTCTTAGTAATCTTCGATCTTACGATCTTGACCAAAATGTAACGCGTAAGTCCAGCGCTATAGTCGTGAACGTTCGACGCGATATTTATTCCACGAAGCATTCGGCGTTCAACAACTTTCGCGAACCTGTCAAAGTCCACACTCATTGTTGGATCATTAATAAAAATCGCGACATATCCATTACTAGCAGAGACGGTGAGCGATGCGCTGTGCAGCAGTCGATAGATCGTAACATTAATTTCCAACCGACAATGAGTCAAAGTGGGGATGATTTAAAAAGTTGAAGAGTCGGAGACTCGTGGCGACTGTAGACGCGACGGTTCGAATCGAAGATACTCGAGGAAAAAGGAGCGAGCGGAAGATTCGTTTCAACGTTCGATGGAACTTTAACAAAGAATTTATGTTGACAAACTAAACTGTAGATACTCGTAAAATGGTGGACGGACGGATTTTCGAAAATCCGCAACGAGATTATAACAATGAACGGCATCGCTCTGCTTTCGACCTTTGTTAGTTAAGTTAAATGGACGATTGATTTTCAAACGGCTATCGAGCGCAATGTGTTATCTTAATGCCTAAATTCTACACAGCTTCCGCTATCGATTAACTTCATTGGCATTTAATCATAATGTATAGTGTATAGAGTCGCAGTAAACAAGCCAGAGTTATTTACGTATTTACGCAAAGTCTAGCAAAAAGGCCGTAGGCGCTCGAATACTGGCTAATCGATAAATTTTCATGTCACTGTCTCGATAAAATTTCCCACGGCAGATTACATTGGCATGCTCTGAAATGAAGCGAGGAGAGTGTTGAATCGTCAAAATATTTGGGGAACGGGATTTTTTATGCGAATATTTATTTCCACTGACTAAGCCTCGAAGATAAAGAGAAATTAGGGTGTGAAAAAAGGATGCATGGCCAGTCAACAGATTTATATCTTATTTATTCGGAAGATTATTCATCCTATCTCTTCCGGTAAAACCGGAAGAAATAAACGTGTATGTATTATGACTCGATAAACTGAATGCATAAGAAGTTAAGTCGCGAAACAGAAGAATCCAATATAGACATATAAGAAACGAGTAAACACTATTTTGCCACGAATCGCTATACGTTTCCAAATATTGGTATTCTTATGCATTGCTTAGAGTAGCGAAAGATTTATAGGAGATATTTTGCCAGGAACCACGGTGTGATGGATGCTCGGTGGTTGACCTTAATCCCTTGAGCATCTCTGCTTGTTTCGAGCAGAGAAGAAAGTTGTTGGACCGTTATAGAAGAAGCAAACAGTAGTTAATAAAGTCGAAGCAAACGCTTCTGTTTTGTTGCAGCGCTGACGAAGTTGCCGTTGACGTTCAACGACAAGATTTTTTCTCCAACGTTCCTTTCTGCTATGGTTAATAACAGCGTTCAATAGCTCGAATGTAATTCTCAGATCGCGCTGACAAAATTACATTCCTTTAATAGCTTCGACTAACCTTCGTCTACGTGGAAATTACATCGTGTAAAATTAGTGGCTGCCCTAGAAATTATTTATTATTCAGGTATTACATATTTTTCCCTCTTGATTCTAGCGATGGAAAACTTTTAATTGCAAGAGAAATTTTGCCTCGTAATGAGTATCATTTTATGAATAACAGGTGTTATCGTTCTATTTCGTTTGGATTCTGATCATTCATACTTGGAAATTTTTAATTAGAAAAATTGGGAATGGGGGGAATTTGATAGATTCGCGATTGATGGAACGCATTGAAAGTTGGTCTCATCCAACGTTACACGTTTACAATCGATAAGGATCGCTCGTGATTCAAGTGAAAGGCGTCCGTTGCATTATAAATATTCCGATACTCGGCCCCACTTCATCTTATCGGAACTTGAAGAACTATCGGAAAATTTATAATGAATACTCGAGCAGAGGGTTACCAAGATTGACCTGAACGAGTCGCTGTAATAAAGCCTCTCACCTACTTTGAAACCCGAACGTCTCTTTCCTAACGCAATCTTCAGGCAACAATAAATACGGAATTTCTCTTGGAAATTAATAAAGAATATCCGTGGGAATCTTTGTCCCAGCTAGAAGAACAATTTCGCGCGCGCTCTCTCTCTCTCTTTCTTTCTCTCTCTCTCTCTCCCTCTTGAATACTTTCTCCAATTGAAAATTCAAATCGTTCCAAAATAATTCATCATCTGTTTTACGTTGCTTCTATACTCGGTGTTATTTTCATACGACTAACAAATTTCTAATAAGAACGTAACGACATTGCAAGATTACCAAGGGGAAACTGTATAATAACTCGGCATAAACGATCTGATATATCGTTATCACAGGCAATGTATGAAACGTCGATGTTTGATGTACAACACCATAAAACTGAGGTTCAGATTTATTACGAACGCAGGTCGTACTATATTCTGGAATAAATAACTTGGCAGAGTCATAATCATACATCATATGGAAGTGTCATAAATCAAAAGGCATCAACCTCGATTACATTCTTAATGTAATACACATCTTTCCGTAAGAAACCATATTTCATACGGTTCTTACAATTTTACTACACGGAGAGATCATTGCGTCTCTGTTCCGTATCACACGGGGCGGAAAATAATATCTAAAAAGAAAACAGTAAAAAAAAATGGATAACTTCGAGATTACATTCACCGATATATACTTCTATACCGTCGTAATTACATTCAACTTTTTAAAATTTCGACTTGCGTCGCTATAATTTTCAACCCGTTAAATAACGAAAGGCATCTTTCAGCTACCTGGTTATGCTTTGAAATTTACTTCACCAACCGTGGCTGAGCGAAATTACTTTTGAGAAGCAACAAACTCTCTTGATTCCACGCCCAATCGTTGAAAGGCGATAAAAATACCGAGTTTACCCTGTAATCGGTTTGCCTGAAACACGTCCAATTCGAGCGCATCTCGTTCAGTACACGGCCGGTCATTCTTTAGGAACGTCGTACACGAGCAAAGGGATGCGGAACATATAGGATTGGAATCGGGTGAGTGGAGTAAATAAGCGACGCACGGAAAGGGGAGCATCCGAAACGACGAATAAAAGGAAGCATGGGAACGTTTCTACAATTCCGTTACCGGAAGGCAAGGTAGACTGCGTAACGGCCAAATAAATAAAGTTAACTGCGCCTTCGACTATCGGTGGCAGTTCCAGGCCATTTCTAGTCGCCAGGAGCCGCATCGGTGAACGGTGAACGGTGAACGGTAAACAACGCTGAAACCGAAATCCTCTTCCCTAATCCAGTGGCATCGGCGGCGAAACGCTTGCCGCAGCATTAACACCGAAGTATCATATCGATGGACCCGTATCCGGTCGGTGGTTCAGTTACCACCGGCTCTGATTTACGTGACGACAGCACGTTGAACAGGGGGAAGTGGAGTGTCGACCGCCGACACACGTGACGGTGTTAAACGTTTTACACTCGTTCGTTAAGCGCGAAACCGTCGGGGCCAAGCCAAAAACGAAAATGGCGAACCGTAAATTTTCCTATTCCCGCATTATCCGACTCGTTATCATTTTAATGTCCAAAACGAAGACCGTGGAAGTTCGGCTATGCCAAATATCCCGGCAAGGTGACGAATTCATGAATATAAAGCAGTTGGCCCATTCAATTTTATAACTGCCGTCTGCCAGCGGCGTACCGACGAATAGCGACGACAGACTTTATTATGTAATACGCCAGACTTAAAACTGATGTTCCCTGGTTAAACGATCATCCCGTTTCTTTATACTAACGGCGAAACCGTCGCATAGTCTCGGATAAACGTTAACGTCGCCGAGAGCGTAAACGGTAGTTAACCTCGACTGCGCAGCCACTTCGTATTTTACCTTTTTCCACTGATATTCGTCCTATCGTCTCTCATCAAATACGATCTAACGCGTTTTCTAACCTTAACAGCCTTCCTTACGCCTTAACCAGTTGTGCAGCTTTCGTACTATCTTCTTTAAAGCGCATAAACGGTACGTGAAATCTAATAGATACTCTCTGCTCTTGAACGAACTTAATGCGACTATGAATAGTAAGAGAAGAGAAACTATATCATTGTGAAATCTGACATCGGTGGTATTGAATACGTGGAACCTGGCTCAGTGTTCAAAGACCTATGACATTCGATATTGATCGTAAAATTTACTGTGCGCATATTGTACAGATATAGCGAGACCTGCGTAAATATGCTAATAAAAGGACGATGTGCCGCTAATCGTAAATCAATATCGGCGATTTCAAACGTTCGACGCTTGATGTTAACTCGCGAATCTCAGAGGGATAGGACGAAGTGTTGATGAAACATCTGTGAAACCTCAGACACCGCTGAGACCATCAAGATCCACGGAAGTCTGCGGCGATCCTGGACACTCGGAGACTCCTAAAACACCTGATATCCCTGAAACGCCGAGATTCCTGAGACCACATGAATCTATGGCACCAGTGGTATTCCGAAACCGTTTAAAGTCATTTCCTCAGATCCCACGGGTCTCAGATCGTCTACATGCAACGTTTACTAATCTGACAACGAGGATAGAACAATATATCTCGCTACTGTTGGATCGTCTGCCGAGTCTCTTCAACTTGGAATCATATCCATATACCTCGTATATAGTATCGTATCTCGATACGTTGTTTGAAATTTATTCTACCGAGTGTGTAATATGCTATTGTCTATGTAATACAGTATTCTCTGCAATATCAGGTATCCTGTAAGATATATATTATATCTCTGAAGAAACGTGTTGAGTGTTATAACACGATGTACCGAGAATTTCGTTAGGCCAGGTACATACAACGGTCAAGAACGATCTCTACTTTTGAGAAATCAAATGTCACTGCTACGACCATTTGCGTTCTGACACTCAAATGACACGCGTATAATTTAACGAATTTGCAAATATCATGTACTTTTAACTTTATCGCCGCACATTGACCACAGCTTAACAGTCGAAACCCTGTTATAAATCTTGGAGTTTCTAACGTCCAACCTAACGATTCCCGCGACACAGCTCGGACTCTCTCAAATATCTCACAGGCCTGTACGTTCGCCATAGGACTGCCATAACATTGTTATTAAAACGTGTGATGGAAGGAAAGATACCGAAGCAACGCATTTTCAGCAAAATTTCAATTATTCCTCAGTAAAAACCAGTTATCTCTCTGTAAATCAGCTGACACGTGGAGAAAGCAATTTTAAGCATCTTGACAACATTGCTGTCACTGCGCACACCCATGCACATGCACATACAAATGGTACGTAAATACATTGAAAAATCGCAATCAATCAATCGTAATCAATCTATCTTCTTCAATTACACATCACAAGGGTGAACACGATTGTTTCAATCCCTTGATCGAACGTGAACCTTCTCTTTCGATTCTATGAAACGCGGTGGAAATTTCCCCTTGAAGCAACTCGTTGCTTACACCTACAGTCACATTATACGAATTTGGAACAACACGGGAATTAATCGTGGCAATTTGTTTTCAGTTAAATCGATAATATAGTAATTTTACCAGAAGGCAAACAGCTCTTTGTGTATTCGAAAAATATTGGGAAATTAGTACAACATGGCAATTAGCATATTCCAACGAACGGATACGAAGAAAGGGAAGGTAAATAAAGGCATAGACGATAGCAAGGTTCATTACCCGACTATTCCACATATGGGAGCGCGTTCCAAAAGAGGAAGCGGCTGTACGTACATTTATTCGGCGAATTCTATGTGCACATGGTAATTTCGTAAAAAAGGAACTCCGCAACGAGAAAATCTGGGCACTAGTGGTCTCTCAAAAGTAAAACATATTCAGCGATAACAAGCCCCTCAGCGAGCACGAAATATTTTCGTAATTATTGCTCTGTATTGTTTACTATGCGGTTGAAGTTTCTACCTTTCGATGTTCAAATATCTTTTAAAAATGTAAATCTTGTTGTCAGAGGCATTAATTTGAAATAACGAAGCTTGTAAATAACGGCAATATCGAAATTATTTTGTATTATTCTTTACAGAAATGTATAATTAAATATTGTACATTATCAATATTCTCGCAGGCTGAATCCATAAACTGCCTGAGCAAGCTTTTACTTCATAATGGCGTAGAATATGCAAGCGATATCTGAGATCTGCAAACAGTAATTAATATCCCAGTCGGCGGAATCGGTCAGTAACCGAACCTATTCTCTTTTTATCGGACGACCGCGATCTATCAAAATTTCAGCTAACTTCAGGAAAATTCTCGAGGGAGTTGCAACTGGTATCAGTTTCTCGGGAGAATAACGAGGACAATTGGGCTCGCGGTGGAAATATCTGGCAAATTTTAATTACATTCCTTAGACCAATAGATCGTTTTCTCCGCGCCAGTCGACGAATATTACGGCCACTAATTGCACAATAACCAACCTCGGTTCCTGGCTCGATGCAACAACACAGCCGCGCTCGTCGGTGGTTCACGATATAATTTTCTCATCATTAATTATAAACGTCGGTCGCGCTAATGTGCGATACGCGTACAGAGACCTGTGAAATTGTTAACGCGTTTCTTGCCGCAACGATTTTAATCCCGAGAGTGCGAATTAGTTATGCGACAAATCGCACGCTTAAGTGACTCGGCAACTGGGCTTTACATTTTACGTCTACCAGCCGAAAGGACAACGGAACCGGAATGTATGAACTAGTTGTGTCGGAATTTGTGTAAAAAATACTAGGAAGCAAGAGAAAAAAAAAAGACGAAAGAATAAACGAGTCGGGAGATGGGGATAGAGGAAAGTAAACGGAATAATGAAAAATTACAAGTAGGGGAAAGATAAGGCTAAAAATATAGCGCTGAGAAATAAGACTAAAGGAACGGGGGATGAGAGAAGAAAAAATCGAGACAAAAAGAAAGCAAAGGAAAATGCACAGTAAAAAAGGAAAGAGGTCGGTAAGAAATACCGAATGAAATTAGCAGAAAAAGCAGACGTCTGCAGCAAGAAAAAAAAAAGAGCAGAAAAATGATTTACGAAGGAAAAAGAACATGAGAAAAGAAGGGCATAAGAGAACTTGTATCGAATTAAAGATTTTCAGAGCAAACACTATGCTAATACGTCATTAGCAAGAAACACTGGGTCTGGTTCTCTGAAAATGCAACACGGCAACGACGCTAGTACAGGGACTGAGAGGAGAAGCGTGTCAATAAAACTACGCTATGCTTACCTTTCCGTAGTTAAATTATATGGAACTTTTGAATAATTAAGTTGAGGCTTCATCGTTGAAAAACGAATTCTACCTGCGCGCTTGCGCGATAAAGAACCTCTATGAAAGAGCCGTAAAAAGTGATCCGTGGAAAAATTCTTTAAATACAATTCCAACGTAACAATTCGCGCTACCTTTTACGATATACCAGCGTTTGCGATAGCGTAATATATGGACAAATAAATGTTTATTCGCGGAAAATGAATATTTGCCTCGCTACACTCGTGCGAGACCAACAGAATTAAAGGAATTTATCGAATACGCCGACGACTAGTAGGCAATTCGTTCATCTCGTCGAGAGTGTAGCATGAATAATTAGAATGAGCCGAGTAATTAATGCGAAGTGTACCTTTACTTTGGAAATCCGCCGGCGGTTTCTAGAAACGGAACGCGGTTTTCCTCGGAACGCGATCTGTTTACTTGGGCGGGTGTAGTACGAAGAAAAATTACGCTTTGAGGAAAATCTTCTTTAAAGGTGCAACCTGCGGCTCGGCTAGCTGCAATTAATAATAAAATAATAGGCATCTTTACCTCGATATACCTTTTCGTGCGATTTAATTGTCTGAAAAGCCTGTGCAGCCGCAAGAACCTCGATCTCCTCGTAGAAGAATAATTGCATCACGAGCTCTGTTAAAAGTCGTGTTCATGTGCCAAACGAGTAATAATTGTTCTTCCAATGTAAGAAATTTTACGAATGAAATATAATACACAAAGTATCATAGTCGCTACATTTATATTGAATTTTCTCGTTCATCCTTCCTTCCATAACGTAATTCACTTGCATATGAATACAATTTCCAAAGAAGAGAAACTTAGAAGCAAGAGGATAGGAAGTTAATACATTTCGCATGATAAATTTAACACATGGCTACACAAAGGAGCAGAAAACTCTATATATATATTTATAAGAACTTGTTTTAAAGTTTAAATATTCAAGATACTTGCGTATTATTAAATTCAGCGAGAAAAACTTTTTATATTTATTCGATTGCATAATGCTACTCGAGTCAACAAACATAGAAGAGGATGTTTACTGAGTTTAATTAGATCTTTAAGTAAGACAAACGAATCTGACGAATAATCTGGCAAATCTATATTCTCGAAGACTCCTAATCATTTAACTCGATGAATTTTTCGAAATGAGACAGCCACGAGGAAGATTGTTTTTCATCGGCAATAAGAAAGATACTTTTATTCAAGAGAACTGGCATTAGATTCTACAGAAATTTTCGTGTTTCTATAACGTAAATATCATTTTGTACTTCTTCTCGGTATTTAGAACCCATTTAATTATAAAAAAAAATGCTACAATCGGATCTAAATTTATATTTAATAGATATTATAAAACCTCGGATGAAGCATCTCTTCAAATAATATTTACTCTTTTTAAGGTAATTATGTCGATATAATTATGTATCCGTTGTCTATACCGATAGCAAATACTATCTATACAATGAATTTAATTACTACAAATTATGTACATAGCCTACGGAATATTATCCAAAGCGCGATCGATAAAATATTTCTATGTTGTGTATGAACGAACCAATATCCTTGTAAATATAATTGTATATAACTTTGATAAGTTATTAATTAACTAAGTTGCTCTGTCAGTTATTATTTTATTACATTAATCAAAGATTTTCATTGCACTGATGAACGACCAATTTATTTTAAACGATAAATTAAATTCTTCTTTCCACATGAAATATCAATGATATAATAATCCATGC